>NC_041384.1:199573179-199799946 GCF_002162155.2 Triticum dicoccoides | reverse complement strand
GGATCTGCTCCGCCCAAGCTGCCGATCGCCTCGCTCGCCGCTGCTGCCCCCCAGCCGCCCTGCACCGCCCCTGGCCGCGCCTCCCCTCCGGTCGCAGCCGCGCATCGCCGGCATGCCCGTTCGGGCAACGCGGCGCCCGTCAGGCGCCCACGTCCGTTACCACGCGCCCGCCCGGTCGGCCTCCTGGGCCACTGCCGGGTGGGGCCAGATGCCCTTGGGCCACTGATGTAGGGGCTCCACGCCCCTAAAACGAAAATTTAAAAAAAAGAAAAAAGAAAATGTAATTCATAAAATTATTAATTAATTAATTAATTTGTAAGTTAATTAAGTTAATTAATCTTGTTTAAATTAATCTAATTAATTAGTTAATTTAATTAAACAATAATTAATTAGCTAAACCCTAATTAAACTAAACGGTGTATGACATGCGGGACCCGCACGTAGTTGACTCAGTCAACTGGACAGTTGACTGCTGACGTCAGCATGATGTCATGCTGATGTCATCTTTTACTATTCTGGATAATGTTGAAATAAATAATTAAATTCCAGTATTAATAAAAAACTTTAGATAATCATATTAAATAAACTGTAGCTCGGATAAAAAAACTTTATACATGAAAGTTGCTCAGAAAAACGAGGCGAACTCGAATACGCTACCCACATACCTGTCAGATGTCCCTAACTATCTGAACATGGAACTTTCCCCCCTCCGGTCATCTGTTTGACACAGGTCCGGAACCAGGAATACATTCCCGGTTGAATTCCCCCTTCACCTATATCGTGTAGCCTTACGTTAGGTCACACCCGGCACAGCATATTGCCACGTTATGCTTTGTGATGCTATGTTTGCTTTATATTTACTGTTTCTTCCCCCTCTTCTCTCCGGTAGACCCCGAGACCGATGCTGCCCCTGTGATCGACTACGTCACCGACGACCCCTCCTTCTTGTCTGAGCAACCAGGCAAGCAAACCCCCCTTGGGCATTCCGATATCGCCCATTTATTTCCCTCTCAAGCTTGCATTAGACCTGCTACTGTTTTTCTGTATGATCCTACTCCGATGCATAGCCTGTTGTTGTTACCTGCTTTCATACCTTACCTGCTTATCCTAAACTGCTTAGTATATGATGGTTAGTGATCTATCAGTGACCCCCACCTTGTCCCAGTTGCCCCGCTTTATGTTCGATGACTCGATCAACGTGATCGACGCCCAGGCCCCGACACCGCACATCAGCCCCCTTAGTTGTACGACTCTACAGAGTTACCATCGAGTGTCGAGGGTGGAACCTCTTACATCACTCCTGATGATATCTCCGTAGTGTAGTTTTACGGTCGAGGTCATCGAGGGTGATTTCCTCCTTAACCACTTCTGTTACGGCTCTTTCGTGCAACCCATCAAACGTGAACCTCGAGGGCGGATCCTCTTACGTGCACCTGGATGACAACATCGAGTGGAATTCACCGGGGGTGATTCCTCGGATTTTCCCCTTGGTGTTAGACACACAGTTACTATGGTTACTATGACTTTGCACTGAACCATGTGACTAAAGACGGGTTGACCCTGAGTGGTACCGCGCGAGCTTAATTGCGAGTGATGTGGAGTCGGGTTGACCTAGAAGGTGCCCGCGAGATACTTACGAGGTGTGGCCAGGCATTCTTAGCCCTTGCCGCAAGTACTCGAGACGGGGCCATGGGGTCACATCGATCGTGAGTCTTTGCTCGTTACCGCGCGTTCCCAATCCACTACGATTTGGATATTTGATCCGAGGGGCCTCTGGCCTGATAGCACTAACCATCACGTGGGCATAGTATGGGCGTTCTGCGTCGTATACATCAGCCGAAGCTTAATAGACGTCAGTGACTGAGCGGCACGCGCCGGGTTGGACTGGAAAGCACCTACCTTGTTGAAGGAGGTAGCTAGGTCTGCTCACCGGCCACGTTCGCAACGTGCAGGAGTTCCCGGAGAGATGGCCCATGACCCCAGGGGGCATAGGTTTAGTCCAGCGTGCTGGCCTCTGTATTAAGCCTAGGTCGGGTTGTGGCGTATTGTTTGGCCGAGGCCGGGCATGACCCAGGAAAGTGTGTCCGGCCAAAGTTAATCGAGCGTGGTGGGTAAGTTGGTGCACCCCTACAGGGAAGAAAACATCTATCGATAGCCTGTCCTACGGTAACGGACACTTGGAGTTGTATCCCGATCGATACAACTAGAATTGGATACTTGAGACGAGACATGGAGATGAGACTTGGATATGAGATGATAACTAGGTAGTATGGCTCTGGGATTGCTTTCTCGCAGGGAGTCGAGAAAGGATCTCTGGTCGAGGTTGATAACACTACTACTTTACATTATGTTGATCTGTACTCTTCTATGTGCTGCAAGATGCTTGAAGATGCTAGTCTTCGATAGGCTAGGCCTTTCCCCTTCTTTTTGGCATTCTGCAGTTTAGTCCACAGATACAACCCCTTTCCTTTGATACAGATGCATACTTAGTTTAGATCTGATGTAAGTCTTGCGAGTACTTTGGTTGAGTACTCACGGCTGCTTTGCTATCTCTTTCCCCCCATACCTGTTTGTTGCGACCAGATGACGGATCCCAGGAGCCAGATGACACCACTGATGACTACTGCTACCCCGAAGGTGCCTACTACTGCGTGACGACCGCTGACGACTTGGAGTAGTTAGGAGGCTCCCAGGCAGGAGGCCTTGCCTTTTCGTTCAATGTTGCTTTTGTGCTAGCCTTCTTAAGGCAAAACATGTTTAACTTATGTCTGTACTCAGATATTGTTGCTTCCGCTGACTCCTGTGTTTTCAAGCTTATGTATTCGAGCCCTCGAGGCCCTGGCTTGTAATATAAAGCTTGTATTATTTCAATTTGTGTCTAGAGTTGTGTTGTGATATCTTCCCGTGAGTCCTGATCTTGATCATACACATTTGCGTGTATGATTAGTGTACGATTGAATCGAGGGCGTCACAGTAAGATCCGCACCAGAGTGGTACGGTAATCCTGTTCTGGAGGTCATGTTGCTAGACCATGACGGACCTACAAACTATGAGGAAGTGATGATGAGCCCAGATTCCGCAAAATGGCTTGAGGCCATGAAATCTGAGATGGGATCCATGTATGAGAACAAAGTGTGGACTTTGGTTGACTTGCTCAATGATCGGCAAGCCATTGAGAATAAATGGATCTTCAAGAAGAAGACAAACGCTGATGGTAATGTTACTGTCTACAAAGATCGACTTTTTGCGAAAGGTTTTTAACAAGTTCAAGGAGTTTACTACGATGAGACCTTCTCACCCGTAGCGATGCTTAAGTCCGTCCGAATCATGTTAGCTATTGCCGCATTTTATGATTATGAAATTTGGCAAATGGATGTAAAGACTGCATTCCTGAATGGATTTCTGGAAGAAGAGTTGCAACCTGAAGGTTTTATCGATCCAAAAGGTACTAACAAAGTGTGCAAGCTCCAGCGATCCATTTATGGACTGGTGCAAGCTTCTCGGAGTTGGAATAAATGCTTTGATAGTGTGATCAAAGCATATGGTTTTATGCAGACTTTTGGAGAAGCTTGTATTTACAAGAAAGTGAGTGGGAGCTCTGTAGCATTTCTAATACTATATGTGGATGGCATATTGTTTATTGGAAATGATATAGAATTTCTGGATAGCATAAAAGGATACTTGAATAAGAGTTTTTCAATGAAGGACCTCGGTGAAGCTTCTTGCATATTGGGCATCAAGATCTATAGAGATAGATCAAGACGCTTAATTGGATTTTCACAAAGCACATACCTTGACAAAGTTTTGAAGAAGTTCAAAATGGATCTGGCAAAGAAAGGGTTCTTGCCTGTATTACAAGGTGTGAAGTTGAGTAAGACTCAATGCCCGACCACTGCAGAAGATAGAGAGAAAATGAAAGATGTTCCCTATGTTCAGTCATAGGCTCTATCATGTATGCAATGCTGTGTACCAGACCTGATGTGTGCCTTGCTATTAGTTTAGCAGGGAGGTACCAAAGTAATCTAGAAGTGGATCACTGGACAGCGGTCAAGAACATCCTGAAGTACCTGAAAAGGACTAAGGATATGTTTCTCGTTTATGGAGGTGACAAAGAGCTCATCGTAAATGGTTACGTTGATGCAAGCTTTGACACTGATCCAGACGATTCTAAATCGCAAACTGGATACATGTTTATATTAAACAGTGGAGCTGTCAGTTGGAGCAGTTCTAAACAGAGCGTCGTGGCGGGATGTACATGTGAAGCGGAGTACATTGGCTGCTTCAGAAGTAGCAAATGAAGGAGTCTGGATGAAGGAGTTCATATCCGATCTAGGTGTCATACCTAGTGTATCGGGTCCAATGAAAATCTTTTGTGACAATACTGGTGCAATTGCCTAGGCAAAGGAATCCAGATTTCATAAGAGAAGCAAGCACATCAAGAGACACTTCAACTCCATCCGGGATCAAGTTCTGGTGGGAGACATAGAGATTTGCAAGATACATATGGATCTAAATGTTGTGGACCGATTGACTAAGCCTCTTCCACGAGCAAAACATGATCAGCACCAAGGCTCCATGGGTGTTAGAATCATTACCGTGTAATCTAGATTATTGACTCTAGTGCAAGTGGGAGACTGAAGGAAATATTCCCTAGAGGCAATAATACAGTTATTATTTATTTCCTTATAGTTTATTATTCATGCTATAATTGTATTAACCGGAAACATAATACATGTGTGAATACATAGACAAACATAGTGTCACTAGTATGCCTCTACTTGACTAGCTCGTTGATCAAAGATGGTTAATTTTCCTAGCCATTGACATGAGTTGTCATTTGATTAATGGATCACATCATTAGGAGAATGATGTGATTGACTTGACCCATTCCGTTATCTTAGCACTTGATCGTTTAGTATGTTGCTATTGCTTTCTTCATGACTTATACATGTTCCTATGACTATGAGATTATGCAACTCCAGTTTACCAGAGGAACACTTTGTGTGCTACCAAACGTCACAACATAACTGGGTGATTATAAATGTGCTCTACAAGTGTCTCCGAAGGTACTTATTGAGTTGGCATATTTCGAGATTATGATTTGTCACTCCGATTGTCGGAGAGGTAACTCTGGGCCCTCTTGGTAATGCACATCACTATAAGACTTGCAAGCAATGTGACTAATGAGTTAGTTGCGGGATGATGCATTACAGAACGAGTAAAGAGACTTGCCAGTAATGATATTAAACTAGGTATTGATATACCAACGATCGAATCTCGGGCAAGTAACATACCGATGACAAAGGGAACAACGTATGTTGTTATGCGGTTTGACCGATAAAGATCTCCGTAGAATATGTAGGAGCCAATATGAGCATCCAGGTTCCGCTATCGGTTATTGACCGGAGATGTGTCTTGTTCATGTCTACATAGTTCTCAAACCCGTAGGTTCTGCACGCTTAAAGTTTGGTGATGATCGGTATTATGAGTTTTTGTGTTTTGATGTACCAAAAGCTCGGAGTCCCGGATATGATCACGGACATGACGAGGAGTCTCGAAATGGTCGAGATGTAAAGATCAATATATTGGACGACTATATTTGGAAACCGGAAGTGTTCCGAGTGGTTTTGGATAAAAACCGGAGTATCGGGGGGTTACCAGAACCCCCCAGGGAGTTAATTGGGCCTCATGGGCCTTAGTTGGAAAAGAGGAGGGGCGGCCAGGGCAGCCGCGCCCCCCCTCCCCCTCTAGTCCAAATTGGACAAGGAAGGGGGGCGGCGTCCCCCTTTTTCCTTCTCCTCCTCTCTCCCTTCCTTCCCTCTCCTACTCCAACAAGGAAAAGGAGGAGTCCTACTCCCGGTGGGAGTAGGACTTCCCCCCTGGCGCGCCCTCCTCCTGGCCGGCAGCCTCCCCCACTTGCTCCTTTATATTGTTGGAAATATGCACTAGAGGCATTAATAAATTAGTTATTATTATTATACTTCATTGTTCATGATAATCGTTTATTATCCATGCTAGAATTGTATTGATAGGAAACTCAGATACATGTGTGGATACATAGACAACACCATGTCCCTAGTAAGCCTGTAGTTGACTAGCTCGTTGATCAATAGATGGTTACAGTTTCTTGACCATGGACATTGGATGTCATTGATAACGGGATCACATCATTAGGAGAATGATGTGATGGACAAGACTCAATCCTAAGGCTAGCACAAGATCGTGTAGTTCGTATGCTAAAGCTTTTCTAATTTCAAGTATCATTTCCTTAGACCATGAGATTGTGCAACTCCCGGATACCGTAGGAGTGCTTTGGGTGTGCCAAACGTCACAACGTAACTGGGTGGTTATAAAGGTACACTACAGGTATCTCCGAACATGTCTGTGGGGTTGGCACGAATCGAGACTGGGATTTGTCACTCCGTGTAAACGGAGAGGTATCTCCGGGCCCACTCGGTAGGACATCATCATAATGTGCACAATGTGACCAAGGAGTTGATCACGGGATGATGTGTTATGGAACGAGTAAAGAGAATTGCCGGTAACGAGATTGAACAAGGTATCGGGATCCCGATGATCGAATCTCGGGCAAGTACTATACGGCTAGACAAAGGGAATTGTATACGGGATTGATTAAATCCTTGACATTGTGGTTCATCCAATGAGATCATCATGGAGCATGTGGGAGCCAACATGGGTATCCAGATCCCGCTGTTGGTTATTGACCGGAGAGTTGTCTCAGCCATGTCTGCATGACTCCTGAACCCGTAGGGTCTACACACTTAAGGTTCGATGACGCTAGGGTTATAGGGAAAGTATGTACGCGGTTACCGAATGTTGTTCGGAGTCCCGTATGAGATCTCGGACGTCACGAGGAGTTCCGGAATGGTCCGGAAGTAAAGATTAATATATATAGGAAGTATGGTTTTGGCTACCGGAAGTGTTCCGGGCATCACCGGTAGTGTACCGGGATCACCGGAGGGGTCCGGGGGTCCACCAGGAGGGGCCACCAGCCCCGGAGGCCTACATGGGCCAATAGTGGGAAGGGACCAGCCCCTAGGTGGGCTGGGGCGCCTCCCACCAAGGCCCAAGGCGCCTCCTAGAGGGGAGGGGGGCAAACCCTAGGGCAGGTGGGCCTTAAGGCCCACCCTAGGTGTGCCTCCTCCCTCTCCCCCCTTGGCCGCAACCCTAGATGGGTTTTGGGGCTGCCGCCACCCCTAGGGAGGGAACCCTAGATGGGGGCGCAGCCCCTCCCCTTCCCCTATATATACTTGAGGTATTGGGGGCTACAACACACACGAGATCATCTCCCTCTTGGCGCAGCCCTACCTCTCTCCCTCCTCGTCTCTCGTAGTGCTTGGTGAAGCCCTGCTGGAGTTCCGCGCTCCTCCTCCACCACCATGCCATCGTGCTGCTGCTGGACGGAGTCTTCCCCAACCTCTCCTTCTCCCCTTGCTGGATCAAGGCGTAGGAGACGTCACCGGGATGCACGTGTGTTGAACGCGGAGGCGCCGTGGTTCGGCGCTTAGATCGGAATCAACCGTGATCTCAATCGCTACGAGTACGACTCCTTCATCTGCGTTCTTGCAACGCTTCCGCTTAGCGATCTACAAGGGTATGTAGATGCACTCTCCTTCCCCTTGTTGCTAGATTACTCCATAGATTGATCTTGGTGATGCGTAGACAATTTTATATTTCTGCTACGATCCCCAACAGTGGCATCATGAGCTAGGTCTATGCATAGTTTCTATGCACGAGTAGAACACAAAGCAGTTGTGGGCGTCGATTTTGTCAATTTAGTTGCCATTACTAGTCTTATCTTGATTCGGCGGCATCGTGGGATGAAGCGGCCCGGACCGACCTTACAGGTACTCTTACGTGAGACTGGTTCCACCGACTGACATGCACTAGTTGCATAAGGTGGGTAGCGGGTGTCTGTCTCTCCCACTTTAGTCGGATCGGATTCGATGAGAAGGGTCCTTATGAAGGGTAAATAGAAATTGGCATATCACGTTATGGTTTTGGCATAGGTAAGAAACGTTCTTGCTAGAAACCTATAGCAGCCACGTAAAAACTTGCAACAACAATTAGAGGATGTCTAACTTGTTTTTGCAGCATATGCCTTGTGATGTGATATGGCCAAAAGGATGTGATGAACGATATATGTGATGTATGAGATTGATCATATTCTTGTAATAGGAATCACGACTTGCATGTCGATGAGTATGACAACCGGCAGGAGCCATATGAGTTGTCTTAATTTATTTATGACCTGCGTGTCAACATGAACGTCATGTAATTACTTTACTTTTTTGCTAAAGTGTTAGCCATAGTAGTATAAGTAATGGATGATGAGACAACTTCAAGAAGACACGATGATGGAGATCATGGTGTCATGCCGGTGACAACGATGATCATGGAGCCCCGAAGATGGAGATCAAAAGGAGCAAAATGATATTGGCCATATCATGTCACTATTTGATTGCATGTGATGTTTATCATGTTTTACATCTTATTTGCTTAGAACGACGGTAGCTTAAATAAGATGATCCCTCACTAAAATTTCAAGAAAAGTGTTCCCTCTAACTGTGCACCATTGCGAAGGTTCGTCGTTTCGAAGCACCACGTGATGATCGGGTGTGATAGATTCTAACGTTCGAATACAACGGGTGTTGACGAGCCTAGCATGTATAGACATGGCCTCGAGACACATGCGAAACACTTAGGTTGACTTGACGAGCCTAGCATGTACAGACATTGTCTCGGAACACGGAAGACCGAAAGGTCGAACATGAGTCGTATAGAAGATATGATCAACATGAGATGTTCACCGTTGATGACTAGTCCGTCTCACGTGATGATCGGACACAGCCTAGTCGATTCGGATCATGTTTCACTTAGATGACTAGAGGGATGTCTATCTGAGTGGGAGTTCATTAAATAATTTGATTACATGAACCCAATTATCATGAACATAGTCTAAATTGTCTTCGCAAATATGTTGTAGATAAATAGCTCACGTTGTAGCTCCCTGTTTCAATATGTTCCTAGAGAAAGATTAAGTTGAAAGATATTGTAAGCAATGATGCGGACTAGGTACGTAGTCCAAGGAGTGTCCTCACTGCTACACAGAAGGCTTACATCTTTGATGCACCGCTCGATGTGCAAACCTCTACAACGTCGTCTCTGGATGTTGTGAACACCTGATAGACACATCCTGATGACTACATGATAGTTTAGTGAACCATACTTTACGGCTTAGAATCGGGATTCCAATGATGTTTTGAACGCCATAGAACATATGAGATGTTCCAAGAGCTAAAATTGGGATTTCAGGCTCATGCCCGTGTTGAGAGGTGTGAGACCTCTGAGAAGTTCTTTTGCCAACAAGATGGAGGAGAATAGCTCAGCTAATGAGCATGTGCTCAGAATGTTTGGCTGCTACAATCACTTAAATCAAGTGGGAGTTAAACTTCCAGATAAGATAGTGATTGATAGAGTTCTCTAGCCACTATCACTAAGCTACTAGATCTTCGTGATGAACTATGACATGCAAGGGATGGAGTTGATCCCAGAGCTGTTCGCGGTGCTTAAGATCGCAAAAGGTAGAAATCAAAGAAGGAGCATCAAGTGCTGATGGTTTAACAAGACCACTGGTTTCAAGAAGGGCAAGGGCTAGAAGGGAAACTTCATGGATGGCAAACCAGTTGCCGCTTCAGTGAAGGAACCCAAGGTTGAACCCAAACCCGAGACTGAGTGCTTCTATTGTAAGGGGAACGGTCAGTGGTAGCGGAATTACCCCAAATGCATGGTAGATAAGAAGGCTAGCAACTTCAACAAAGTATATACGTGTTATTAATGTGTACATCACTAGTACTCCTGGTAGCACCTGGGTATTGGATACTGGTTCAGTTGCTATTATTGGTGACTTGAAGCAAAAGCTACGGACTAAACAGAGACTGGCTAAGGGCGAGGTGACGATGTGTGTTGGAAGTGTTTCCAAAGTTAATGAGATCACCATCGCACGCTACGTCTGCCTTCGGGATTAGTATTGAACCTAGATAAATGTTATCAGGTGTCTACGTTGAGCATGAATATGATTAGATCATGTTCATTGCAATACGGTTATTCATTTAAGTTAGAGAATAATGGTTATTCTGTTTACATGAATAATACCTTTCATGGTCATGCACCCTATGTGAATGGTTCATTGAATCTCGGTCGTGGTAATACACATGTTCATGCCAAAAGATGTAGAGTTAATAATGATAGTACCACTTTGTTGTGGCACTGCCGCTTAGGTCATATTGGCGTAAGATGCATGAAGAAACTCCATATCGATGGATGTTTGGAGTCACTTGATTTTGAATCGCTTGACACATGCGAGCCATGCCTCATGGGCAGGATGACTAAGACCCCATTTTCAGGTACAATGAAACGAGCAAGTGACTTGTTGGAAATCATACATGCAGATGCGTGTGATCCAATGAGAATTGAAGCGTGCGGTGGATATCGCTATTTTCTCATCTTCACTGACGATTTGAGTAGATATAGGTATATTTACTTAATGAAGCACAAGTCTGAAACGTTTGAAAAGTTCAAGCGATTTCAGAGTGAAGTTAATAATCATCATAACAAGAAGATCAAATTCCTACGATATGATCAATGAGAATTTCTGAGTTATGAGTTTGGCAAACACTTAAGACATTGTGGAATTGTTTCACAGTTGAAGCCACCTGGAACACCACATGGTAATGGTGTGTCCGGACATCGTAATCAAACCTTATGAGATATGGTGCGATCTATGATGTCTCTTACTGATCTACCGCTATTATTTTGAGGTTATGCATTAGAGACAGCTGCATTCACTTTAGATAGGACACCATATAAGTCCATTGAGACGATGCCGTATGAACATTGGTTTGGCAAGAAACCAAAGTTGTCGTTTCTTAATGTTTGGGGCTGCGATGCTTAAGGCTTTAGCCAGAGAAGCTCGAACCCAAAGCGAACAAACACATCTTCATAGGATACCCAAGGGTGACAGTTAGGCATACCTTCTATCTCAGATCCGAGGGCAAATTGTTTGTCGCTAAGAACGGGTCCTTTCTCGAGAAGGAGTTTCTCTCGAAAGAATTGAGTGGGAGGAAGATAGAACTTGATGAGGTTGTCGAACCTTTACTTCAACCAGAGAGTGATGCAACACAGAAAGATGTTTTCTGTGGTGCCTACGTCTTTTGAATAGGAAGTTAATGATAGTGATCATAAAGCTTAGGATCAAGTTGCTATTGAACCTCGTAGGTCGACAAGGATATGTACTACTCCTAAGTGGTATGGTAATCCTGTCTTAGATATCATGTTGTTAGACAACAATAAACCTACGAGCTATGGAGAAGCGATGGTGGGCCCGTATTCCGACAAATGGTTAGAAGCCATGAAATCCGAGATAGGATCCATATATCAGAACAAAGTATGGACTTTGGTGGACTTGCCCGATGATCGGGAAGCCATTGAGATAAATGAATCTTTAATAAGAAGACGGACGTGGGCAGTAATGTTACCATCTATGAAGCTCGACTTGTGAGAAAGAGTCTTTTCACAAGTTCAAGGAGTTGACTACGATGAGAATTTCTCACCCGTAGCGGTGCTTAAGTCCGTTGGAATCATGTTAGCATTAGCTGTATTTTTCAATTATGAAATCTTACAGATGGATGTCGAAACAAGTTTTCTTACCAGTTTTCGTAAGAAAAGTTGTATGTGATACAATAAAAGGTTTTGTCGATCCTAAGAATGCTAAAAGTTATGCCGGCTCCAGCAATCCTTCTATGGACTAGAGCAAGCATCTCAGAATCGGAATATATGTTTTGATGGAGTTATCAAAGCTTTTAGATTTATACAATGTTTGCTAGAAACTTGTATTTACAAGAAAGTGAGTGGGAGCACTACAACATTTCTGATAAGTATATGTGGATGACATATTGTTGATTCGAAATGATGTAGAATTTCTGGAAAGCATAAATGGTTGTTTGAAGAGTGTTTTTCAAAGGAAGACCTGGATAAATCAGCTTACATATTGGGCATCAAGATCTATAGAAATAGATCAAGACGTCTGATGATACTTTCAAAGAACGCACACCTTGACATGTTTTTGAAGGAGTTCAAAATAGATCAGTCAAAGAAGGGGTTCTTACTTGAGTTGTAAAGTGTGAAGTTGAGTAAGACTCAAAGCTTGACCACGGCAGAAGAAAGAAGAAGGACGAAGGTCGTCCCTATGCTCTTGTCATAGGCTCTATACGGTATGCCATGCTGAAGTACCGCACCTAATGTGTGCCTTGCCACATGTCTGGCAAGAGGGTACAAAGGTGATCTAGGAGTGGATCCCAGATAGCAGTCAAAATTATCCTTAGAGGAATAAGGAAATGTTTCCCGGTTATGGAGGTGATAAAGAGTTCGACATAAAGAGTTACGTCGATGCAAGCTTAACACCTTTCCGGATAGCTCTGAGTAGAGATACCGGATGCGTATAATGGAGCAATAATTTGGAATAGCTCCAAGTGGAACGTGGTAGCAGCATCTACGATATAAAGTTTTGCGAAATACATAGGGATCTGAATATGGCAAGACCCGTTGACTACAACCTCTCTCACAAGCATAACATGATCAAACCCATAACTCATTGAGTATTAATCACATAGTGATGTGAACTAGATTAGTGACTCTAGTAAACTCTTTGGATGTTGGTCACCTGGCGATGTGACCTGTGAGTGTTAATCACATGGCGATGTGAACTAGATTATTGACTCTAGTGCAAGTGGGAGACTGTTGGAAATATGCACTAGAGGCAATAATAAATTAGTTATTATTATTATTATATTTCATTGTTCATGATAATCGTTTATTATCCATGCTAGAATTGTATTGATAGGAAACTCAGATACATGTGTGGATACATAGACAACACCATGTCCCTAGTAAGCCTCTAGTTGACTAGCTCGTTGATCAATAGATGGTTACAGTTTCCTGACCATGGACATTGGATGTCGTTGATAACGGGATCACATCATTAGGAGAATGATGTGATGGACAAGACTCAATCCTAAGCCTAGCACAAGATCGTGTAGTTCGTATGCTAAAGCTTTTCTAATGTCAAGTATCATTTCCTTAGACCATGAGATTGTGCAACTCCCGGATATCGTAGGAGTGCTTTGGGTGTGCCAAACATCACAACGTAACTGGGTGGCTATAAAGGTACACTACAGGTATCTCCGAACGTGTCTGTGGGGTTGGCACGAATCGAGACTGGGATTTGTCACTCCGTGTAAACGGAGAGGTATCTCCGGGCCCACTCGATAGGACATCATCATAATGTGCACAATGTGACCAAGGAGTTGATCACGGGATGATGTGTTACGGAACGAGTAAAGAGACTTGCCGGTAACGAGATTGAACAAGGTATCGGGATACCGACGATCGAATCTCGGGCAAGTACTATACGGCTAGACAAAGGGAATTGTATACGGGATTGATTAAATCCTTGACATCGTGGTTCATCCAATGAGATCATCGTGGAGCATGTGGGAGCCAACATGGGTATCCAGATCCCGCTATTGGTTATTGACCGGAGAGTTGTCTCGGCCATGTCTGCATGACTCCCGAACCCGTAGGGTCTACACACTTAAGGTTCGATGACGCTAGGGTTATAAGGAAAGTATGTACGCGGTTACCGAATGTTGTTCGGAGTCCCGGATGAGATCCCGGACGTCACGAGGAGTTCCAGAATGGTCCGGAAGTAAAGATTAATATATATAGGAAGTATGGTTTTGGCCACCAGAAGTGTTCCGGGCATCACCGGTAGTGTACCGGGATCACCGGAGGGGTCCGGGGGTCCACCAGGAGGGGCCACCAGCCCCGAAAGCCTACATGGGCCAATAGTGGGAAGGGACCAGCCCCTAGGTGGGCTAGGGCGCCTCCCACCAAGGCCCAAGGCGCCTCCTAGAGGGGAGGGGGGCAAACCCTAGGGCAGATGGGCCTTAAGGCCCACCCTAGGTGCGCCTCCTCCCTCTCCCCCCTTGGCCACAACCCTAGATGGGTTTTGGGGCTGCCGCCACCCCTAGGGAGGGAACCCTAGATGGGGGTGCAGCCCCTCCCCTTCCCCTATATATACTTGAGGTATTGGGGGCTACAACACACACGAGATCATCTCCCTCTTGGCGCAGCCCTACCTCTCTCCCTCCTCGTCTCTCGTAGTGCTTGGCGAAGCCCTGCTGGAGTTCCGCGCTCCTCCACCACCACCACGCCGTCGTGCTGCTGCTGGACAGAGTCTTCCCCAACCTCTCCTTCTCCCCTTGGTGGATCAAGGCGTAGGAGACGTCACCGGGATGCACGTGTGTTGAACACGGAGGCGTCGTGGTTCGGCGCTTAGATCAGAATCAACCGCGATCTCAATCGCTACGAGTACGACTCCTTCATCCGCGTTCTTGCAACGCTTCCACTTAGCGATCTACAAGGGTATGTAGATGCACTCTCCTTCCCCTCATTGCTAGATTACTCCATAGATTGATCTTGGTGATGCGTAGAAAATTTTAAATTTCTGCTACGATCCCCAACATATATATGGGGGCAGGGGGGCACCCTAGCACACACAAGTTAATATGTTTATCTATTCCAGTCGTGTGCGGTGCCCCCCTCCACCATATTCCACCTCTGTTATATCGTAGCGGTGCTTAGGCGAAGCCCTGCGTCAGTGCTCACCATCATCACGCCATCATGCTGACGGAACTCTCCTGTGAAGCTCTACTGGATCGGAGTTCGCCGGATGTCATCGAGCTAAACGTGTGCTGAACTCGGAGGTGCCGTACGTTCGGTACTTGGATCGGTCGGATCGTGAAGACGTACGACTACATCAATCTTGTTGTGCTAACGCTTCTGCTTTCGGTCTACGAGGGTACGTGGAGACACTCTCCCCTCCCATTACTATGCATCACCATGATCCTGAGTGTGCGTTGGACTTTGAAATTACTGCGTTCCCCAACAGCTGCCCCCCTGGGGCGCGCCCCCTACCTCGTGGCCCTCTCGGGCATCGTATCACGTTGATTCTTCTTCCCAATAGTCACATATATTCAAAAAAAAATCTCCGGCAGTTTTTATCCCGTTTGGACTCCATTTGATATGGATTTTCCGCGAAACAAAAAACATGCAACAAACAGGAACTGGCACTGGGCACTGGATCAATATGTTAGTCCCAAAAATAGTATAAAAAGTTGCCAAAAGTATATGAAAGTTGTATAATATTGGCATGGAACAATAAAAAATTATAGATACGACGGAGAAGTATCAGCATCCCCAAGCTTAATTCCTGCTCGTCCTCGAGTAGGTAAATGATAAAAAAGATAATTTTTTATGTGGAATGCTACCTAGCATAATCTTGATCATGTAATCTAATCATGGCATGAATATTAAGACACGAGTGATTCGAAGCAATAGTCTATCATTTGACATTAAGACAATAATACTTCGAGCATACTAATAAAGGAATCATGTCCTCTCAAAATAACATAGCCAAAGAAAGCTCATCCCTACAAAATCATATAGTTTGGCCATGCTTCATTTTCGTCACACAAAATGTTCCCATCATGCACAACCCCGATGACAAGCCGAGCAATTGGTTCATACTTTTTAACGCGCTTCGGCCTTTTCAACCCTCACGCAATACATGAGCGTGGGCCATGGACATAGCACTATAGGTGGAATAGAATATGATGGTGGAGTTCGTGTGGAGAAGACAAAAAAGGAGAAAGTCTCACATTGACGCGGCTAATCAATGGGCTATGGAGATGCCCATCAATTGATGTCAATGTGAGGAGTAGGGATTGCCATGCAACAGATGCACTAGAGCTATAAGTATATGAAAGCTCAAACTAAAACTAAGTGGGTGTGCATCCAACTTGCTTGATCATGAAGACCTCGGGCATTTGAGGAAGCCCATCATCGAAATATACAAGCCAAGTTCTATAATGAAAATTCCCACTAGTATATGAAAGTGATAACTCAATGCGACTCTCTATATGAAGAACATGGTGCTACTTTGAAGCACAAGTGTGGTAAAAGGATAGTAACATTGTCCCTTCTCTCTTTTTCTCTCATTTTTTTGTTTTTTTCTCTTTTTTGGTGGGCTTCTTTGGCCTCTTTTTTTATTTGGGCTTCTTTGGCCTCTTTTATTTTGATAACCTCACATGGAACAATGTTCTAATAATGATGATCATCACACTTTTATTTACTTACAACTCAATATTACAACTTGATACTAGAACAAAGATATGACTCTATATGAATGCCTCCGGCGGCGTACCGGGATGTGCAATGATCTAGCATAGCAAGGACATAAAAAAAGGGACAAGCCATGAAAACATCATGCTAGCTATCTTACGATCATGCAAAGCAATATGACAATAAATGCTCAAGTCATGTATATGGTGATGTTGAAAGTTGCATGACAATATTGTCGGCATTCAGGGAACGGGGGTCCCCAGCCTTGCCTGCCTGCGGCCCACAACATGGCTTTGCTAATAGGCCTGTACGGCCCATCTTCATCAACAAGGAATCAAGACCCTCGCGAGGGGCCAAGCCTCGCGAGGCGGACGACACAAGACCTCCTCAGGAGCGGCCTCGCCAGGCTGGCTCGTGAGGGGCGGAGAGTTCAAGGTCGGGCAAACCTCGTGAGGTTCTCGTGACGTGAGCCATGATGATCGAGACCAGGCAGGCGCCAGTGCATGCAGCGTCCTTGTTTCCTCTTTGGTGCTAAGGGGGCAAGCGCAGGCGCGGAGTACCGAGGCATCAAGCAAATGTTTCCATATTGGTGCAACGAGACCAAGACCAGAAGTACGGAAAGACGGAGGTCACCATGGAGCCCAGGACGACGTCACCACCAGAACCTTTGGCATGCGAAGACCACCTTTTGTCAGGATAGCTTGTATTAGCTATGCCCTTCCAAATTGGCCGTTGTTGGCTCCCTTCCCGCTCAATATTTGGGGAGAGGACCAGGGCCTCTATAAATAGGACTAGCCACCACCATAGGCAAAGGGAGAGGATCTAGGTCATCCCCAGCCACACAAGTGCACCAAGCACAAGAACACTTCAACCTCAGGAGGCTGTTCTTCCCCTTGTACTGTTCATCCTCAGCCCAAGAGGCAATCCACCACCACCACACTGGAGTAGGGTATTACACCACAATGGTGGCCCGAACCAGTATAAATCTTGTGTCCCTTGTGTTGCAAGTTCATCGAGTTAGTTCGTGAGATCTAGGCTAAGTAAGGACGCGGATCGATAGGGGGGAAGATCTTCGCGCGCACCCCATTGTTCGAACCTTAAGGGTTTTGCCGGAACCCGTGATCCGACATTTGGCGCACTAGGTAGGGGTGCGCCGGAGCTTCTTCCTCAACAGACGATCCATCGACACTCCGTGGTTCCGATGTCCGGCGACCCGAGGGCTGACGATGACCGATGGGCAGCCTGGCCCGCCCAGGCAGCGCCACCTGCCCAGGATGTCCTCAGCCCCGCGTCTTAGGCGGCGCGCGCCCCAAACACTGCGGGGCGCGGGCGGCGCAACCACTCACCCTCTGCTCTTACCCCCCGATAGACGTGAGCCGCTGCAAGGGCCGCCGGCCACGCCGCAGCGATGGCGCCGCACACCACGAGGGAGCAGGCGAACATGTGGGCCGCGCTCACAGTGGCACATGAGCTACTGCAGTGTCGCCTGATGGAGAGCGGCCGAGATGCACTGCTGGAACGCGTCACCAAGCTCCTAGACACGGCGGCCACGGGAGCACCGCCTTTCTGCTACCAGCTCACGCCCCAGGCAGCGGCATGATCCCACGGTGGGCCTCGCCGCGCCCGCGTACCCCCAAGTGCGCCCAGGGGATTCATCGACATCAGGGCGGTCCACGGCGGAGGGCGTCCCCTCGCATCCGAGCCACCTCGGATGGGCGCGGGCACAAGCGCCCTCGGACACGGCCTCATCGGAGCACCGCCCCGCCATCCTCAGGACAGCGTGATGGGCTGAGAGACATGGAGCATGGGGCACTTCGACGAGGTCTTCAGGGCAGCAACCTCGGAGGCCTACGTGCCCCACATGATGGATCAGGAGTACATGCCGGAGGACGACCCCGGCTCGTTCCTTGGGCCAGGATGGGAGGAGGAGGCGTTAGGAGCCGAAGCCTTCCAGGAGCCGCCAGAGAGCCCCGTCGGCCGCGCCGTCAACGATAGATACAGGGTACCGTTAATCCCTCAGGGGCAAGCTTACGCTATCCATGAGTCACAGGTGAACCAGGTCACGACGCCAAACGATGGTTCCAGCAAGGCAATGCCCGCCCCGACAGGAGAGACCCGCTGGGGTCTACTTGGAAGGGGCCAGGAGCAAGGCCCCTCCCCGTGTCACACGGAGCGAGGCAACACCCGGAGGTAGGCCCTTTGCGGGGGTGGCGACGGTGACCTTTCCCCCGGCAGAGGACCCGTGGTCGCCGAGGGCGCCGCTAGCGTCCCCTCTACCCTTGTTGGGCCGTCTTGTTTTCTGGTCGTCCCAGCGGTGGTAGGGGGTGGCGCAAGGCGGGGCCCTCGTCAGGCGATATGAAGTAAGGCTCACGCCTATGAAGATCGCTGCCCATGACACTCTCACGTAATAATGAGTGGGGTTGTACACAGCCCGGAGCCTCAGGAGAGCCGCCCTCGGGCCTTGGGGGCTCCCTCCCACGCCCAGTGGCAGCACTTAGCTCCGCGCTGGTGAGAAGACGTCGAAGACTAGATTAGGCGCCGGACGCGGCCATTTGCTTTGGATCTTTTTTCTATAACCCCGCCTTCTGGATTTGGATTTAAGTTGAAGCTGAATTTTATTTGATGCGCATGGGGGGATGCCTTTTCTTGTTCGAGCTATTTCACGCAGTCTGGTTCTTGACTTATTTCGGAGTTCACGCCAGTCGCTCCCCCCTCGCGGGCCCCTCGCGAGCCGGGCTGGGCATGAAGCACACGAACCACGCATGCGCCAAGTCATGGCTAGCGCTTGCTTATCACACGCCCCCCTCGGGCATGTCGACGAACTCCTGAGGAGCTTCTCAAAAACCCGCAATCTCTTGGGCCGGTTTTAGGCTCGTCCTAGCTAAGGTAAACCGCAACAACAACCTTGCCCCGGCATGCGTAAGCTCGTAAAGATGCATACTCAATTTGACACAGAAGGATAAAAGCTATGATTGTTTACATGAGGGGCTCCCCCTCTCAAGATGCTCTTACAATCTTCCGGGGCCACGCCCAAGTTTTTACAGGGTAAACGGCAGGGGAACGAGGGATCAGCCGGATATGTTTCTCGCCATGTCCCCCACGTCACCTTCAGATGCACCGTTGGCGTCGCTGTCGCCGTCGTTGGCGTCGCCCCCACCTTCACCGGTGCCGGCGTCACCGTCGTCAACCACATCACCTTCGTCTGCCACAACCACTAACCCGTCGTCATCAGAAGCGAAGGCCCTGACCAGCACATCCACATTATCTTCAACCCATCACACCAGGTCGCCCCGGATGGCTTCCGGTACGGGAGCAGTGGCGGTGTCAAAATCGAAGTTGGGTCGATGTTTCGGAGATGGCTGAAGACGCGGGAGAATGCGCGCCCGAGCATACTGCGACTCCTCTCCTCAACGAGTTGGTGAGCCCTCTCGGAGCGGTTATGCAGGCGCGTCACCACATCCCCAAAGAAGTGGAGGTGGCTGGCGTAGTCGTTTGCATGGGGATGAGGAGCATTCTCATCGCAGATATGGCCCAGGGCGGTGTTGGCCCTGTTCCTAAGGTCCTCGAGCATGGGGGCGTGCACACGCTCCAACGTCCGCCGCTCGAGCACTTCGTCCCTGTTCTGCCGTGCGACAGACTCGGCATCGGCGACCCGCTACTGAAGAGAGAGCAGCTCGGCGTGGACGGAAGCCAGCTCAGCATGCGCCGAGGCCAGGGCTGATGCAGTGGCCTCCTCGCGCCGCTCTACCTCGACCAACCTGGACTTGAGGGCAGCAGTCCTACCAGCGGCCCCGGCTTCCACGAGCTTCAGCTTCAGGTTGTGCCTGCTCTTGAGATCCGCACGAGCCTCAGCCACTTGGCGGTCGACCTACTCTTGGGCCCTGACCTCGCGCGCGCCACGTCGTCCTCCGCCTGAGCAACCTGGCGCTCCCTCGTCTCCAGCCGTTCGAGTTCAAGGCTGCGCTCCACGGCTTCTAGCGCCAGCACCTCCTCGCGCTTTCAGATCTCTTCCTCCTCAGCGGGTGACCCCCTCAACGACGCAAGGGCGGCCCTACGCGCCTCCACCTGCTGATCCAAGACAACACTCCAGGCTTGGAGCTCCCACGCGCGTTTCTTCGCGGCCTCGCGACGGTGGTCAGCTTCATGAGCCTCCTCCAGAGCTCGGGAGCAGGCCTCACAGGAGGCCGCAAGGGAAGCCTCGGCCTTCCTGTTGTCCAACTCGCGTTGGTGGCGCCCGAGGTTGATGGCCACCTTCATCTTGTGCCACTCCTCCGCCAACCGAAGACCCTCATCCTCAAGGCGCGTGTTGACACCCACAAGTTCTTCACCGAGTCGGTTCATCGCGCTCATCACCTCCTGGAAGAGCTCATGATGAACAACGCGCCGCCCATGCTCGAACTCGAGCGCACGGCTCATCTCGCCCTCCGTTACGGGGACTGTCGGTGACCCCCCGACGCGGTGCGCCCCCTCTCAGCAGGGGGCTGGGGGCTGGCGCTGCCCCAGGCGCCGGCTGCATCTCACGAGGGGCCCGAACTGAACGAGGCCCGCTGCTTGAAGAAGATGCCAAGATTGAAGAAAGCCAGCCGCCGATAGTGACCAGGGGAAGAACCCTTGGCACACGTGCTGCGCTCCGAGCCAGGCCGCGAAGAAAAGACGATGAAGGCGCGAGCTCAGGACGCCCTAATTACGGGCCAACTCCCGTGGTGGGCCCCGCGCCGTGGGTGGCGCACGAGCCTGCAGCAGTCGAGCTTGGCGTCTGCAACGGGGCGAGGGGAAGCTGCTTCTTAGGGGATTTTACGACCTTGGCAGAAGGGGTCCTGACGAGACAATCGTCAGGAAGAAAAGCGGCGCACAGAAGACCACCAAGATAAGGTACTTACTCGTCAATGGCGATATAGTTCCTCCGTTTCAACGTCCCGAAGGTGCCGCTGCCGCCGCTTGGGGACCCTTTCTCTTGCGGAGTTCTGCGAAGTCCACGCACAGCCGACCGAAGCGCTGGATGTGGAGGCCGACACGAGGCGCGGCTGGAGAAGTGCTCGGAGGGGCAGCCTCAGAAGCGCCAGGCTGAGGAAAGCCGGCCGGCTCTACCTCGATGTGACTTGCCGAGGCCTCAAGAGCCCCGGCCGCGGGAGACGCGGGCTGCATCGCCCCTTCAACCGCCGCCCTAGGGATAGAGTCACGAGACCCCGAGGTCGAAGCTTCAGGAGCCCTGGGTGGCATCAGCATCTCGGCACCTTCACTATCGGCCCCCAGCGGTGTACGCCCCCTGCACCAACACTTGGGGCAAGCTCGGCGCCAGCGTCGAGGAAAGGAACCACGACGATGGGGTTCTCGCGAGGCCCCACGAGGCCAGCGGGGTGAGGCCCCCACTCATCGAAGGAAGGCATCCGCTCCGCGAAGGTCATCTTGTTCGAGCAGCGGTACAAAACACAACTCTTCCTCGACAAGTCGTCCGGTAATGGGACACCCGCCAGGACCTCAAAAACCGTTCATCGCGCCTCATGGGGGAGCTTAAACTCCTGAAGTCTCATGTGGTCCTGGCTACTAAGCAAGGCCCACATCGGCCGGAAGTGGCACTGAAGCGGAGCAATTGGGCGCCGGACGAACTCCCTCACCACCATAGGCGCAGTCACGCCAAGGTCTTTGAGCCACCTCAACCTGAGCCATACGGGGACAAGGCATGGATCGGCGAGCCTCCGGTGGCACCAACCAGAGTTAGGAAAGGCGGGCTTAGCGGAGAAGAGAGTAGGGGCACTCCGGCATCAACAAACACCCACCGTGTACAGAATCCGCTCGCGGATGGTGGAAGCTCGAAGTCAATCCCGTCGCTGGCTGTCGCTGCCACGACCTAAAATCTCAGGCACCCAGAGCTCTGCCTAGGATCAATCAGGTGCAGCGAGAAGAAGTGGCGGAAAAGAGCAACGGAAGGGGCAATGCCAGCCATGGCCTCGCGAACGAAGGCGAAGACGGCAAGAAGGGTCACAGATTGGGGATCAAGGTGCAACATGTGGATCTAATAGTGGGAAAGCACTGCATTGAGGAAAGCGGAGAAGGGAGGGACCAAGCCGGCCCAGAGGGCGTCGATTAAGAAGGGGACCTCAGAGGCCATCTGGTTAATGCAAGCACGGGATGCAGGCCAAGACACCATCTCCCCCACTCATTGAAGTTGGATGCGAGCATGGGACGCACCTTGCCCATGGCCTCATCATTGAGCACCAGCGATCGGCCTACTGCGGGCTCGATGGCTAGGGGGGCACTAGCCTAAGACAGAGGCTTCTTCCCCTTATCCGCTTGCATTGGCGCCATGGCGATGGGGTGAGCAGAGCTAAGGTCAGATTGGAAAGAGGAGCAGAGTCTGGGGCAAGCATATGAATTGTAGGAGAATGGCGCAAGCGATGGAGGAATAACCGTGTAGACCGCGGTGGCCGTTTAGCTAGGCGGGTATCAAGGCAGCATGGGGAAGCGGAGACGCCCACGTCCAATCAACCGCCACACGTCGACCGAGGCCGTAAGCTATTGGGGCCCGCGGCGCTCCGCACTTGACCCTTGGCTTCGCCTCGAAGCCAAGCCCGAGCGCGCCTTGGGCCCGGGAGCTACTGTCGGCGTTCTGGGAACGGGGGTCCCCAGACTTGCCTGCCTGTGGCCCACGGCGTGGCTTTGCTGACAGGCCTGTACGGCCCGTCGTCATCAACAAGGAATCAAGACCCTAGCGAGGGGCCAAGCCTCGTGAGCCGGACGACACAAGACCTCCTCAGGAGCGGCCTCGCCAGGATGGCTCGTGAGGGGCGGAGAGTTCAAGGTTGGGCAAACCTCGCGAGGTTCTCGTGACGTGAGCCATGACGATCGAGACCAGGCTGGCACCAGGCAGGCGCCAGCGCGCGCAGCATCCTTGTTTCCTCTTTGGTGCTAAGGGGGCAAGCGCAGGCGCGGAGTACCGAGGCATCAAGCAAAGGTTTCCATATTGGTGCAACAAGACCAAGACCAGAAGGACGACAAGAAGGATGTCACCATGGAGCCTAGGACGGCGTCACCACCAGAACCTTTGGCAAGCAAAGACCACCTTTTGTCATGATAGCTTGTACTAGCTGTCCCCTTTCAAATTGGCCGTTGTTGGCTCCCTTCCTGCTCATTATTTGGGGAGAGGACCAGGGCCTCTATAAATAGGACTAGCCACCACTATAGGCAAAGGGAGAGGATCTAGGTCATCCCCAGCCACACAAGTGCACCAAGCACAAGAACACCTCAACCTCAGGAGGCTGTTCTTCCCCTTGTACTGTTCATCCTCAGCCCAAGAGGCAATCCACCACCACCACACTGGAGTAGGGTATTACACCACAATGGTGGCCCGAACCAGTATCTTCTGTCCCTTGTGTTGCAAGTTCGTCGAGTTAGTTCGTGAGATCTAGGATAAGTAAGGACGCAGATCGATAGGGGGGAAAATCTTCGCGCGCACCCCAGTGTTTGAACCTTAAAGGTTTTGTCGGAACCCGTGATCCGACAAATATATCTCGGAATGGCTATTGAAATGCTATGATAGGTAGGTATGGTGGCTATTTTGAGGAAGATATAAGGAGGTTTATGTGTGATAGAGTGTATCGTATCACGGGGTTTGGATGTACCGGCGAAGTTTGCACCAACTCTTGAGGTGAGAAAGGGCAATGCACGGTACAGAAGAGGCTAGCAATGATGGGAGGGTGAGAGTGCGTCTAATCCATGGACTCACATTAGTCATAAAGAACTCAAATACTTATTGCAAAAGTTTATTAGCCCTTGAAGCAAAGTACTACTATGCATGCCCCTAGGGGGATAGATTTGTAGGAAAAGACCATCGCTTGTCCCTGACTGCCACTCATAAGGAAAGCAATCAAAGAACACCCCATGCTTCAAATTTGTCACACAACATTTACCATACGTGCATTCTACGGGACTTGCAAACCTCAACACAAGTATTTCTCAATTTCACAACTACCCACTAGCACGACTCTAATATCACCACCTTTATATCGCAAAACTATTGCAAGGAACCAAACATATCATATTCAGTGATCTACACGTTTTATGTATGATTTTATGACTAACCATGTGAATGACCAATTCCTATCATCTCTCTAAATAGATATAAGTGAAGCAAGAGAGTTTAATTCTTTATACAAAAGATATGCCCATGCTCAAACAAATATAAGTGAAGCAAAAGAGCATTCTATAAATGGCGGTTTTCTATGTGAAGAGAAACAGGCAATCCAAACTTCAAATGATATAAGTGAAGCACATGAAGCATTCTATAAATCAAAAGATATAAGTGAAGTGTAATGAGCATTCTATAAATCAACGAAAGACTATCTCATGCCAGCATGTTGCATAAAAGAAAAGTGAAAACTAAATGCAAAAGATGCTCCAAGATTTGCACATATCGCATGAATGAAACGAATCCGAAAACATACCGATACTTGTTGAAGAGAGATGAGATGCCGTCCGGGGCATCCCCAAGCTTAGACACTTGAGTCTCCTTGAATATTACTTGGGGTGCCTTGGGCATCCCCAAGCTTTAGCTCTTGCCTCTCCTCGTTCTCCTCACATCGAGACCTCCTCGATCTTCGAACACTTCATCCACACAAAACTCAACAGAAAACTCGGTAAGATCCGTTAGTATAATAAAGCAAATCACTACTCTAATACTGTTGCGAACCAATTCATATTTTGTTTTTGCACTGTAGCTACTATAATATAACTTTTCCATGGCTTAATCCACTGATAGGAATCAATAGTTTCATCAAAACAAGCAAACAATGCATCAAAAACAGAATCTGTCTTAAACAGGACAGGCTTTGGTAATCTAAACATTCACTGTACCTCTGGTACTCAAAAAATTCTGCCCAAATTAGGAAAAATAAAAAATTTGTATAGAAAGACAGTGCAAATAGTTTCAGAACCATTTAGCGTTCCAGTAAAAAAATGTAAAATCACGCACTACAGCCGAAGTTTCTGTTCTGCACCGCACAAACCAACAAGCAATGTAAACATCCTAAAGGCAAATCTTGGCACATTATTTTTATAATACAAAGGAATTGTACAGGGGGATAATTATTTTTGTTGAAAAATTTCTATAATCAAGGGTCACAAAGTTTCCATGGGCATGAACAAAGTTCAAGGCTAGCTCCTATTTTAACAATGCTCGTCTTTCTCACTTTCGCTTTTCTTTTTGAAAAAATGTTAGGTTCCCCTCTTTTTTTAAACTTTATAAAAGCACTCAACAAAAATAAATTACTCTCTAATACTGTCAGGACCCCGACTCGATGCCACATCGATCTAGCATGTAACACCTCATATCACTTTGCGGCCTCACGCACGGTATCCCCACGGGTGTCGCCTTACCTTTGCCCGGGACCGTTTGCGCATTTTGGCACACGTATATGATGGTGTCGCTAGCATCCATATGATAAAGAGCCCGAGCTGACATGGCTAGTCGTAAACCCAAAGTGGCACTAACTTACAGGGACAGGCATCCATGACCCAACATCGAACGTGTCGGTCATCAACGAGTGAATCCAGGCTGTAGCACTGGGCTAACAGGACTCCGGTGAACCGGGCTGTAGCGGGCTAGCAGGACTCCGGTAATCATCGCGTGACATTTCCCCGAAGGGACAGAAACAGGATCGAAGAAGGACACATGCCGGCCTACCTAAGTGTTCCGGAGCAGTAGCAAGCTACCAGGGCTCAGTGGAAGCACTAGGAGACATTTCCCGGTAAGAGAGGCTACTAAGGATAAACAACTAGATAGTCAGATCCCACACATAGCAATACACATCACACGTACGCATAACATGCAAGTATGTGCTATACAACATGGCATCACAACATAACTCAACAACTCATATAGATAAAGGCTCAGAAGAGCCGTCATAGCAATTATTGCAACAGGGGTCACAAGACCCCCCACACAGAGCATACAAGCAACAAGCGGAAGCATTACATGTCTGGGTACAGACATCTACAAAGGAAAAAGGCTGAAGAGCCTGACTATCTACAACATCCGATCAAGATCGTAGCTGAGGTACTAGCTACTAGTCGAAGTCCACGAGAACACTAGTAAGACAGAAGTCTCCGCTGCAAAAACATAAATAAAGCAACATGAGTACAAAGGTACTCAGCAAGACTTACATCAGATCCTATCGTACATGCATTTGTATCAAGAGGATAATGTGGGGTTTAGTTGCAGCAAGCCAGCTTTGACTCTGTGGCTATCCTATTCTACGACTACCAGAAACTCTTGAGGTGAAACAACGTACACGAGTCCACTAATTACCACACAATACACTACTATGGATTCATCCCCGTCTCCCTACGAGAAGGCCATCCATAGCACTCACACTTGTCTTGAGCATTTTATAGTATCCACTTCAAGTTGTCTATGTACCATGTAAGCATCCAAGAAGTCCATAACCGCGGACCCGGCTATTCGAATAGATCATGTTAACCCTGCAGGGGTGTACTTCTTCACACACGCTCTCGCCACTTACCGCCATGTACACGTCATGTATCTCGGCAACCTTCAAGCGGAAGCCTGGCGAGGGTGTCGGCCACGACCTGACTAACCACACAAGACTCTAGTCCAGGTTTATCGCCTATTCGGGTTCTATCCGCAAGGAGATCCGGCCGGGGTGTCGCTCACGGCCCCAAACGATGTGAGCAGGGTTCCCGAGCCCACCAACCAGGTGCCACTCGGTACACCAGGCCACGTGTGCCTAGTCTGTCCCAAGCCCACCCTGCCGGGTGCCACTTGGTAGAAAAATAGCACTACCTACAAACACCAGAAACTAGTTGCGACTCCTGGACAGAGATCAAGTTGGCTAATAAGTCGAGAGGGGCACTTAAGCATTCCAATGTGTGTAGTATCGAGTCATTGGACAACATACATAGAACTCAGTGCTTAAGGACGGTTCCAGTGAGACAACCCACCATGTACTCCTACATGGCCTCTCACCGCTACCTTTACCAAATCGTGTTCACACACTTCACTCTCAGCATCAGAACATATCGTGACACTCCAATTCATTCCCAATGAACCAGACCTGACACAACTCTAAGCAATAGCAGACATAGCATGGTAGGAACACAACAATGGCTTCAATCAACTCCTACACATGCTAGTGGGTTTCAACTATTTACTGTGGCAATGACAGGTCATGCAGAGGAATGGGTTCAACTACCGCAGCACAAAGTAGTAGATGAATGTTGTTGTCCTAATGCAATAACTGAGAGCAGGAGCGAGAGAGTAGGGTTTTATCGGAATGAACAAGGGGTTTGCTTGCCTGGTAAATCAACAAGGGAGGCACTGCTTCACAGACAGGTACTCTGGAACGTCTCCGGAGCAGGACCTATCGAGAAGGAACGGTGCCGGCAATCAAAACACAATCATATGCAACAATATGATGCATGAGCATGGCATGTAGATGTGATGCTGTTTGAGCTAATGTAACTAGTAGACATTTGGTTTGAAGTCCATTTGAACCAAAGGTTCAAATGCATTTCTAAATTAGGTCTCTTATATATGCCATAATGTGTTTTCCCATATTCAGCATGTATAAGTTGGTTTTTCATGCATGAAACTAGTACAGATGGAAAGGTTGCATTTTTCTGATAATTTTTCATATATAAGTTACTTTAATCTGAGCTACGGTTGAATTGATATGAATTTTTGAAGTTTTAAACAATTTCTGGAATTTTCTGATTAAATTTAATTCCAGAAATCATATTATAGCGCCAGCATGACGTCATCACTACATCAGCGGGTCAACGCGGCTGTCCAGGGTCAAACCTGACGTGTGGGGTCCACACGTCAGTGACAGGGGGGTTAACAGGGGTTAATTTAGTTTAATTAAAAGGTTAGGGGGCACCGGGGCCCACTGTCAGTGTCAGGGGGGGGGTTAGTTAACGATGATTAGCACTAATCTAATCACCTGACGGGCCGGCCCCACATGGCAGGGCTCAGGCGACGGGGCTCGCCGCCGGCGACCTCTGGACGCGGCGGAGTCCGCGCCACAGGCCACGGGGACGGCGTTGGAGAGCACCGGGGCGTAGCCCGGGCTCTCGCGCATCTGGTGGGACAGGTGGGAGGAGCGGGGAAGGCCGGAGCTCGCCGAAGCAAGGCTCGCGGCGGCGGCCGGAGTTCGGGCGCGAGCGGGATCGGGCTGCGGGGCACGGGGAGGCCACCTGAGGGGCTCGGCGGCACCCTCGTGGCACCAGGAGCGCGAATGGATGCTTGGTTTGGGCGGAGACGGGCCGAGACAGCGGCGGCGACATGGACGGCGGCGAGAGGCTTCGGCCGTGGTGGGGAACGGTGCTACAGCGCGCGGGCAGTTAAACGGGGAGGGGGAAGCGGTGGCGGAGCTCACCGCGGTTGCAGCGACGGTCGAAGTGGGCTCGGGGACGCACTGAAGCGGCCGGAGCGTTGATGGGGATCCACGGCGGCCGACGATGGAAAAGACGACGGCGGCGGCTCCACGGGGCGTCCGGAGGGGCACGGCTTGACGGGGAGCTTCAGGGCGAGGGGGCGGAGCTCCTGCGCGTGTCGGGGAGGCGAGGGAGAGGCGGTGGCTACGGTGATGCCCGTCGGCGGCGGCGGTGGTTCTCGGGTGAGAGAGAGAGAGCAGGGGGAGAGGAGGAGAGCGAGGGAGAGGGAGTGAGAGCGGTGCGGGGCAGCGCGTGGCGACGTTCCGGACGTCCAGGCGTCGAGGGGGAGGACAGGCAGGCAGGTGCCGTGGCGGCACGGCGGTGCGCACGCGCCGGCCACACGCCCCTGGCCTCCTGGCGGGAGGTGGAGGACGACTGGCGCTAGCCAGTCGGCTGGGCCGGCCAGCTGGGCCGCACAGTGCCAGGCCTCAGGTGAGCACAGGTAGGCATTTTCTTTAATTTTGTTTTCTAATTTTTCTGACATTTGTTTTGATTTAATAAAATATTAAATCAATTTATTTACTTATGCCAATTTTTGTAGGGGCTAATGGTATTATTCCAGAGCTCCTTTATAAATGGCATAATTTTTGGACCATATTTCATATATATAGAAATATATTTCCAATGCAAATATTTATCGAATTAATCCAAATGGCCAAAATAAATATCCATGAGCTCCTAAAAATATTGTTTTGATTTTTATCTCTGTCCAATATTTTCAGAGAGCAACATGAGCATTTTCTTGGACCCTTTTGGAGAAATTTTTATTTGGGTCATTTTCAAAAATGATTCTGAGGGTTCCACCAATCCTCATTTCAAATTTAAATGAAATTTAAATATGATGCACAAATGACTAGCTAGTCTAGGTCATACCAGACTAGGGATGTGACAACTCGCCCCCACTTGAAAAAATCTCGTCCCGAGATTCAGGGGTCGACGGAAAGAAAGCGGGGTACTCCAGTCGAAGACGATCTTCTCGCTCCCAAGTAGCTTCTCTCGGAATGATGAGACCACTGAACTTTGAGAAACTTGATGTTCTGACGTCGGGTAACACGCTCTGCTTGATCAAGAATGCGAACCGGGTACTCTCGGTATGTGAGGTTATCTTGGAGATCAAGCGTTTCGTGGTCCACTCCGCGGATAGGATCCGAGAAGCAACGCCTGAGTTGAGAGACGTGGAAGACATCATGAACTCGGGAAAGATGTGGGGGTAGTTCCAATTGGTAGGCAACCTCTCCTCGTTTAGCGAGAATGCGAAAGGGACCAATGTAACGAGGAGCCAACTTGCCCTTGATACCGAAACGATGGGTACCCTTCAAAGGAGTAACCCGAAGGTAAGCTTGGTCGCCAATTTCATAAGTCATATCCTTATGATGACGATCGTACTGGCTTTTCTGACGAGACTGGGCTGTTTTCAAATTCTCACGAATGATGCGAAATTGCTCTTCTGCCTCCTGGATCATGTCCGGTCCAAAGAATTGTCTTTCACCGGTTTCTGACCAGTTCAAAGGTGTTCGACATCTTCGTCCATAGAGAACCTCAAAAGGAGCTTTCTTGAGGCTGGATTGGTAGCTATTGTTATAAGCAAACTCGGCAAAAGGAAGACATTTCTCCCAATCCATACCGAATGAGATAACGCAAGCTTTGAGCATGTCTTCGAGAATTTGATTGGCCCGTTCCACCTGACCACTCGACTGAGGGTGGAAAGCGGTACTGAAGGAAAGATGGGTTCCCATGGCAGTTTGGAAACTCTCCCAGAAATGAGAAGTGAAAAGACTGCCACGGTCTGAATTAATCTCTAGTGGAACACCATGGAGTGACACTATTCGAGAAATATATAAGTCAGCAAGCTGACTAGCAGTGATACTCTCTCGAACAGGAAGGAAGTGAGCCACTTTGGAGAGACGATCAATGACTACGAAGATAGCGTTATTCCCTTTCTTGGTCCTGGGAAAGCCGGTGATGAAGTCCATACCAACTTTATCCCATTTCCATTCAGGAATAGCTAAAGGCTGAAGGGTGCCAGCAGGTCTTTGATGCTCTGCCTTAACGCGACGACAAACGTCACATTTAGCAATGAACTCAGCGATTTCTCTCTTCATCCTAGTCCACCAGAACCTCTGGCGTAGGTCCTGATACATCTTAGTACTACCGGGATGAATCATGAGAGGAGATTCATGCGCCTCCTTAAGAATCAATTGTCGCAGATGTTGATTCTTGGGAACCACCAAGCGATTCTCAAAGAAAACAACACCACGATCATCCATAGAGAAACACCCACCAACTCCCTTCTTAATGTTTCTCTTAATGCGGATAACCCCCCTATCAATCTTCTAGTCAGAGATGATCTGATCCTCAAGGGTAGGTTTCGCCACCAAGGTAGAAAGGAATCCGCGAGGAGCAATGTGAAGGTTAAGCTTACAGAACTCCTCATGGAGAAGTGGTTGGCCTTGCTGCAACATGAGATTGTTGCAATAGGATTTACGACTTAGAGCATCAGCCATGACATTGGCTTTGCCTGGGGTGTAGGTAATCCCCAGATCATAATCTGTGATCAACTCCAACCAAGGTCTTTGCCTAAGGTTCAGATCCGGTTGGGTGAAGATATACTTGAGACTCTGGTGATCGGTGTAGATCTCGCAACGTTTACCAAGGAGGTAATGTCGCTAGGTCTTGAGTGCATAGACTACGGCTGCAAGCTCTAGATCATGTGTAGGATAATTCTCCTCATGTGGATGCAACTGTCGAGATGCATAGGCAATCACATGACGATCCTGCATAAGAATGCAACCTAGTCCCTGTCGTGAGGCGTCGCAGTAGATAATAAAGTCTTTAGTGAAATCCGGTGGCACAAGTATGGGAGCAGAAGTCAGGCGTCTTTTCAGTTCCTGAAAACTGTACTCACACTGTGGGGACCACTCAAACTTTTTATCTTTCTTGAGAAGTTCCGTGAGGGGTTTGGCTACTTTGGAGAAGTTTTCAACAAAGCGGCGACAATAGCTGGCTAGACCAAGGAAGCTCCTAACTTGTTTAGCGGTCTCAGGTGGAGTCCAATCGAGAACGGCTTGAACTCTCTCGGGATTGACAGCAATGCCCTTACCAGAGATTACGTGACCTAAGTAGGTCACTTCTGACAACCAAAATTCACACTTGGAGAACTTGGCATAAAGGAGGTGCTCTCTGAGTTTTTCTAACACGAGTCTAAGATGTTCGGCATGCTCTTCCTCGTTCTTCGAGTAAATAAGAATGTCATCGAGGTAAACCACGACGAACTTATCTAAGTACTCCATGAAGATCGAGTTCATCAGGCAGGAGAATGTGGCTGGGGCGTTGGTTAGGCCAAAGGACATGACGGTGTACTCGTACTGACCATAACGAGTGACAAAAGCTGTCTTGGGAATGTCCCCGTTTCTGATTTTGATTTGGTGGTATCCTAACCTCAAATCCATCTTGGAGAAAACTGAGGATCCAGCGAGCTGATCATACAGGTCGTTGATCCTGGGGAGCGGATACTTGTTCTTTATCGTGACCAAATTAACGGGACGATAATCAACGACCATCAGGTCCGTACCGTCTTTCTTCTTGACAAAGAGGACGGGGCAAGCCCAAGGAGAAGAACTAGGACGGATGAAACCCTTTTGCAAGGACTCATCGAGTTGTTTCTTAAGCTCGGCTAGTTCTAGGGGTGCCATCTTGTAAGGTCTCCGGGAGATTGGAGCTGTTCCTAGGATAAGATCTATGACGAACTCTACCTCTCTGTCAGGTGGAACACCTGGCAGTTCCTCTGGAAAGACATCCGGAAAGTCACGGACTACCGGGATATCTTCAAGGTCTGGAAGAGGGCTGGCATTAAGAGAATAGAGCTGACGCTTTGCAACTCTAGTGGAGACGGTGACTATCTTGCCAGATGGGTGTGTAAGCTGAACAGATCTTGTGTAACAATCAATCTTGGCATGATGAGCTGTCATCCAGTCCATACCCAAGATGATGTTAATATCTGAGGCCTTAAGGGCTACAAGTGATGCAAGGAATACAAGTCTATCAACAAGGATTTCGTTACCATGGCTGATTCTGGTGGTCTGCCATCTAGACCCTGGGGTTTGGATTTCAAGCGGAGTTGGCATATCACAAAATGACATGTCGTGCAAACGAGCATAACCTTCAGAAATGAAGGAGTGAGATGCTCCAGTATCGAATAGAACTGATGCTGGGTGACAATTGACAAGGAGTGTACCAAGAACGACATCTGGATCATCATGAGCGTCTTTAGCTGAGACGTGATGCACACGTCCACGTTCAGTGGGGCCTGACTTAACACTGGTCATCTTGCGTGATGGCTTAATACAGCCAACAGTCTTCTCGGGCTGGGGTGGAGCATAACTAGTCTGAGAGCATTCACGTGCATAGTGTCCTGGCTTCCCGCATGTGAAGCAAGTCCCTGAGGTTGGACGTGGACCCGCACTGACAAGCGGTCTACCAGTAGGCCTGGGTGGAACATATGACTGAGCTGGGGAAGGCACCACATGAGATGACCTCGGTGTATAACCGGAAGGAAGAGCGGAGTTTGGAACCCAAATCCGGCGTTTCTGGGAACTAGGACCGGAGGAAGATCCCAAATCACGGGTGTGCTTACGAGACTCCTCGTAAGTGAGCTGAGTTGTCTCTGCATTAATGGCCTTGTTCACAAGGGCTTGGAATGTATCACAATGATGCAGGTGGAGATAACGACGCAACTTGGGGTTGAGACCCTTTCGGAACCTAGCCTGCTTCTTGGCGTCCGTGGACACTTATTCTGTGGCATAGCGAGCGAGGTTCTCAAACTCTCGGCTGTAAGCATCAACAGCCATCTTATTCTGGGTGAGACTACAGAACTCTTCTCTCTTGCGATCAAGGAGGGCCTCAGGAATGTGATGCTCACGAAAAGCCTCAGTGAAATCTCTCCAGGTAGGAATCTGGCCAGCTGGAAGCATAGTCTCATAGTTCTGCCACCAAAGACTAGCAGGACCTTCCAGGTGGTATGTGGCATAGGTGACCTTGTCATCTTCAGCTACGCTCGCGGAACGCAGCTTATGAATGATGCTACGGAGCCAGTCATCTGCATCGAGTGGCTCAATGGAATGATGAAAGGTGGGTGGGTGCAAGCGGATGAAATCATGAATGGTAGCAGACCCTTTGAACTGATGTGCGGTGTTCTCCTCGATACGTGCCAACAAGCGGTTGGACTCACGCTTGTTCCTCTCCATTTCTAACATGAACTCTGTCAACGAAGGCTAGTCAGGAGGATCCTCATCCCTACCATCGCCGTGGTTCTGGCTACGAACAACAGAACTTGATGACATCCTGGTGAAACGAAACCAGCGACGGAATCAGCATCAACTATGGACTGTAGAATGTAGGACAAGGGATTAGTATCACTCGAATTCCTAGGGAAATTCCGGCAGCATAACGACAGTAAAATGCTCAGAATGAGACATCCTACTAAAAATGGGGTGGTAACATACTCATCAGCATTACTCAAGGTTCTGAGATCATACTAAGCAGACTACACCGGAAATACTCAAAACTGGGGTATGACTCTGATCAACCAGTCCTATGGAACTACGGAGTAGTAACACGTGATCCTGATAGACGGAAGAGAAGCCTAGTACCTTAACCCCGTAGGAAAGATAGGACGACTCAGATCAGAAGGCCATGAGGTAAAGGAGTAAAAGAGCCTTACGTTCCATCCCACAATCAATTCCCTTACATAACTAAAGAATTTCTAGACTCAACTTCGACCAGTTGGCTTGGTAATCCTACAGGCAGTCAGGCTCTGATACCAAAGCTGTCAGGACCCTGACTCGATGCCACATCGATCTAGCATGTAACACCTCATATCACTTTGCGGCCTCACGCACGGTATCCCCACGGGTGTCGCCTTACCTTTGCCCGGGACCGTTTGCGCATTGTGGCACACGTATATGATGGTGTCGCTAGCATCCATATGATAAAGAGCCCGAGCTGACATGGCTAGTCGTAAACCCAAAGTGGCACTAACTTACAGGGACAGGCATCCATGACCCAGCATCGAACGTGTCGGTCATCAACGAGTGAATCCAGGCTGTAGCACTGGGCTAACAGGACTCCGGTGAACCGGGCTGTAGCGGGCTAGCAGGACTCCGGTAATCATCGCGTGACATTTCCCCGAAGGGACAGACACAGGATCGAAGAAGGACACATGCCGGCCTACCTAAGTGTTCCGGAGCAGTAGCAAGCTACCAGGGCTCAGTGGAAGCACTAGGAGACATTTCCCGGTAAGAGAGGCTACTAAGGATAAACAACTAGATAGTCAGATCCCACACATAGCAATACACATCACACGTACGCATAACATGCAAGTATGTGCTATACAACATGGCATCAGAGCATAACTCAACAACTCATATAGATAAAGGCTCAGAAGAGCCGTCATAGCAATTATTGCAACAGGGGTCACAAGACCCCCCACACAGAGCATACAAGCAACAAGCGGAAGCATTACATGTCTGGGTACAAACATCTACAAAGGAAAAAGGCTGAAGAGCCTGACTATCTACAACATCCGATCAAGATCGTAGCTGAGGTACTAGCTACTAGTCGAAGTCCACGAGAACACTAGTAAGACAGAAGTCTCCGCTGCAAAAACATAAATAAAGCAACATGAGTACAAAGGTACTCAGCAAGACTTACATCAGATCCTATCGTACATGCATTTGTATCAAGAGGGTAATGTGGGGTTTAGTTGTAGCAAGCCAGCTTTGACTCTGTGGCTATCCTATTCTACGACTACCAGAAACTCTTGAGGTGAAACAACGTGCACGAGTCCACTAATTACCACACAATACACTACTATGGATTCATCCCCGTCTCCCTACGAGAAGGCCATCCATAGCACTCACACTTGTCTTGAGCATTTTATAGTATCCACTTCAAGTTGTCTATGTACCATGTAAGCATCCAAGAAGTCCATAACCGCGGACCCGGCTATTCGAATAGATCATGTTAACCCTGCAGGGGTGTACTTCTTCACACACGCTCTCGCCACTTACCGCCATGTACACGTCATGTATCTCGGCAACCTTCAAGCGGAAGCCTGGCGAGGGTGTCGGCCACGACCTGACTAACCACACAAGACTCTAGTCCAGGTTTATCGCCTATTCGGGTTCTATCCGCAAGGAGATCCGGCCGGGGTGTCGCTCACGGCCCCAAATGATGTGAGCAGGGTTCCCGAGCCCACCAACCGGGTGCCACTCGGTACACCGGGCCACGTGTGCCTAGTCTGTCCCAAGCCCACCCTGCCGGGTGCCACTTGGTAGAAAAATAACACTACCTACAAACACCAGAAACTAGTTGCGACTCCTGGACAGAGATCAAGTTGGCTAATAAGTCGAGAGGGGCACTTAAGCATTCCAATGTGTGGTAGTATCGAGTCATTGGACAACATACATAGAACTCAGTGCTTAAGGACGGTTCCAGTGAGACAACCCACCATGTACTCCTACATGGCCTCTCACCGCTACCTTTACCAAATCGTGTTCACACACACTCTCAGCATCAGAACATATCGTGACACTCCAATTCATTCCCAATGAACCAGACCTGACACAACTCTAAGCAATAGCAGGCATAGCATGGTAGGAACACAACAATGGCTTCAATCAACTCCTACACATGCTAGTGGGTTTCAACTATTTACTATGGCAATGACAGGTCATGCAGAGGAATGGGTTCAACTACCGCAGCACAAAGTAGCAGATGAATCGTTGTTGTCCTAATGCAATAACTGAGAGCAGGAGCGAGAGAGTAGGGTTTTATCGGAATGAACAAGGGGTTTGCTTGCCTGGTAAATCAACAAGGGAGGCACTGCTTCACAGACAGGTACTCTGGAACGTCTCCGGAGCAGGACCTATCGAGAAGGAACGGTGCCGGCAATCAAAACACAATCATATGCAACAATATGATGCATGAGCATGGCATGTAGATGTGATGCTGTTTGAGCTAATGTAACTAGTAGACATTTGGTTTGAAGTCCATTTGAACCAAAGGTTCAAATGCATTTCTAAATTAGGTCTCTTATATATGCCATAATGTGTTTTCCCATATTCAGCATGTATAAGTTGGTTTTTCATGCATGAAACTAGTACAGATGGAAAGGTTGCATTTTTCTGATAATTTTTCATATATAAGTTACTTTAATCTGAGCTACGGTTGAATTGATATGAATTTTTGAAGTTTTAAACAATTTCTGGAATTTTCTGATTAAATTTAATTCCAGAAATCATATTATAGCGCCAGCATGACGTCATCACTACATCAGCGGGTCAACGCGGCTGTCCAGGGTCAAACCTGACGTGTGGGGTCCACACGTCAGTGACAGGGGGGTTAACAGGGGTTAATTTAGTTTAATTAAAAGGTTAGGGGGCACCGGGGCCCACTGTCAGTGTCAGGGGGGGGGGGTTAGTTAACGGTGATTAGCACTAATCTAATCACCTGACGGGCCGGCCCCACATGGCAGGGCTCAGGCGACAGGGCTCGCCGCCGGCGACCTCTGGACGCGGCGGAGTCCGCGCCACAGGCCACGGGGACGGCGTTGGAGAGCACCGGGGCGTAGCCCGGGCTCTCGCGCATCTGGTGGGACAGGTGGGAGGAGCGGGGAAGGCCGGAGCTCGCCGGAGCAAGGCTCGCGGCGGTGGCCGGAGTTCGGGCGCGAGCGGGATCGGGCTGCAGGGCACGGGGAGGCCACCTGAGGGGCTCGGCGGCACCCTCGTGGCACCAGGAGCGCGAATGGATGCTTGGTTTGGGCGGAGACGGGCCGAGACGGCGGCAGCGACATGGACGGCGGCGAGAGGCTTCAGCCGTGGTGGGGAACGGTGCTACGGCGCGCGGGCAGTTAAACGGGGAGGGGGAAGCGGTGGCGGAGCTCACCGCGGTTGCAGCGACGGTCGAAGTGGGCTCGGGGACGCACTGAAGCGGCCGGAGCGTTGATGGGGATCCACGGCGGCCGGTGATGGAAAAGACGACGGCGGCGGCTCCACGGGGCGTCCGGAGGGGCACGGCTTGACGGGGAGCTTCAGGGCGAGGGGGCGGAGCTCCTGCGCGTGTCGGGGAGGCGAGGGAGAGGCGGTGGCTACGGTGATGCCCGTCGGCGGCGGCGGTGGTTCTCGGGTGAGAGAGAGAGAGAGCAGGGGGAGATGAGGAGGGCGAGGGAGAGGGAGTGAGAGCGGTGCGGGGCAGCGCGTGGCGACGTTCCGGACGTCCAGGCGTCGAGGGGGAGGACAGGCAGGCAGGTGCCGTGGCGGCACGGCGGTGCGCACGCACCGGCCACATGCCCCTGGCCTCCTGGCGGGAGGTGGAGGACGACTGGCGCTAGCCAGTCGGCTGGGCCGGCCAGCTGGGCTGCACAGTGCCAGGCCTCAGGTGAGCACAGGTAGGCATTTTCTTTAATTTTGTTTTCTAATTTTTCTGACATTTGTTTTGATTTAATAAAATATTAAATCAATTTATTTACTTATGCCAATTTTTGTAGGGGCTAATGGTATTATTCCAGAGCTCCTTTATAAATGGCATAATTTTTGGACCATATTTCATATATATAGAAATTTATTTCCAATGCAAATATTTATCGAATTAATCCAAATGGCCAAAATAAATATCCATGAGCTCCTAAAAATATTGTTTTGATTTTTATCTCTGTCCAGTATTTTCAGAGAGCAACATGAGCATTTTCTTGGACCCTTTTGGAGAAATTTTTATTTGGGTCATTTTCAAAAATGATTCTGAGGGTTCCACCAATCCTCATTTCAAATTTAAATGAAATTTAAATATGATGCACAAATGACTAGCTAGTCTAGGTCATACCAGACTAGGGATGTGACATTCCGGGTTGTCTCCCTGGCAACGCTTTCTTTAAAGCCATTAAGCTAGGCATAAGGTGCTGAAGTAATGGATCCACCCGGATCCCAAGGTATATCAAAGCCAATTTGAATTAGTAATGATTTGACATTTAGTTGTGAGCACAAAGTAACATATATCATGCAACAACGAAGTCTAACTCTCTTCCTATGCATCGGCATGTCATAAAAGAACAATTCATGCACACATAGTAAAGGCCAATGCATAGTATAAACAGTTTCTTGCAATTTTATCGTGTTGGAAACATAGAGAGGTGGAGATGTAGTTCCTCTCTCATAATAATTGCAAGTAGGAGCAGCAAGCACATGCATATTACATTCATCAAAATCATCATGTGCATCGGTAAATGCAACCCATCAACATAATCCTTAATAAGAGCAAACTTCTCCGATATAGTGTAGTTTAGAGAATTCAAAAAGATAATAGGACTATTATGTGTGGGTGCAATAGCAACAATTTCATGTTTAACATAAGGAACTATAGCAAGTTCATAACCATAAGTATCATTCATATTGGCATTATGGCCACAAGCATAGCAAGCATCAAGTTCATCAAAAAGGGGTATTTTAAAAGAATCAATGGGATCATAACAATCATCATAGCAATCATCCTTCGGTAAGAACGAAGGGACATTAAATAATGTATGAGTTGTAGAGTTACTCTCATTAGAAGGTGGACACGGGTAGCTAATCCAATCTTCCTCCTTTTGTTCTTCGCTCTCCTCATCATCTTTTTCATCCAATGAGCTCATAGTTTCATCAATTTCTTCTTCCATAGACTCCTGAAAAATATTAGTCTCTTCTTGGACAATGGAGGAGTCCTTGATGTATGGTTTAACATAGGCATTAGAAGCATAGTTATCATAACAATATTTAAGTATGGCAAAATTTTCAGATTTGTAAAGAGTAGCATCATACTTTTCAATCAAAGAAGCAATTTCATAAGCACCCTTAAAAGTAACAAAATTTTCAATTTGTTGAACATCATAGTAATTATAAACACCCTTAGCATATGAAGATACGATTCCATTATCACTAAACTCACATTGGTAGGGAAGGTGTTTCTTAGGGTTTTCACGACAACAAGTAATATCATATATTTCACATAAATTCCAAGCATAGCATTGCAAATAATGAAATTGATCCAGTAAAAGTTTCCCTTTTTGAGATAAGCGTTGTCGCACATAATAAGAATGCTCATCTAAAGATTTGCCCTCAAATAAGCTAGTTGGGGTTTCAGCACAAGCACATAGGGACCGAAGATGATCCAAGTAAAAAGCTTCAGGAGTGTGATAGATTTTGAGTGGTTCTTCAACCATTGGTGTAGTAGGTACCACTAATTTTTTTTGGTATTTTGCGTTTCCTACCCATAACTAAAGATAGAAAAAAATAGCACAAAATAAAAACTACTTAGTGATAAAGCAAACAAGCACACACGAGAATATTCACCCCACCTATAACTCCCCGGCAACGGCGCCAAAAAAGGTCTTGATAACCCACAAGTCTAGGGGATCAATTGTAGCCTCTTTCGATAAGTAAGAGTGTCGAACCCAACGAGGAGATAAAGGTAGAACAAATATTCCCTCAAGTTCTATCGACCACTGATACAACTCTACGCACGCTTGACGTTCGCTTTACCTAGAACAAGTATGAAACTAGAAGTACTTTGTAGGTGTTTTTGGATAGGTGTGCAAGATAATAAAGAGCGTGTAAATAAAAAGTAGGGGCTGTTTAGATAAAGACACAACTAATTTAGGTTTAGTAGAGAGCTTTTTGTCACGAGAAAGTTATTTGTCCCTAGGCAATCAATAACTAGACTGGTAATCACTATTGCAATTTTATTTGAGGGAGAGGCATAAGCTAACATACTTTATCTTCTTCGATCATATGCACTTATGATTGGAACTATAGCAAGCACCCGCAACTACTAAAGATCATTAAGGTAAAACCCAACCATAGCATTATAAGGCATCAAGTCATCTTTATTCCCATACGCAAACAACCTACTTACTCGGGTCTGTGTTTCTATCACTAACGCCACCCACCATAAGCAAATAATGAACATATTGCAAACCCTACAGCAGGGATGCCTCATGCTTGCGCGACATGGAGAGCACCATAGGACAGCACCAATAATAAAACATGCAACTCAAACCAATCACGATCATCAATTAACCCATAGGACAAAACGGATCTACTCAAACATCATAGGATAGCCATACATCATTGGGAAATAATATATAGCGTTGAGCACCATGTTTAAGTAGAGATTACAGCGGGTAAAAGAGGGGTTACACCGTTGCATAGAGGGGGAAGAGTTGGTGATGATGGTGGTGAAGTTGTTGGTGTAGATTGCGGTGATGATGATGGCCCCGGCGGTGTTCCGGCGCCACCGGGAGAGAGGGGGAGAGAGCCCCCTTCTTCTTCTTCCTTGACCTTCTCACTAGATGGGAGAAGGGTTTCCCCTCTGGTCCATGGATTTCATGGCGGCGGAGGGGCGAGAGCCCCTCCGAGATTGGATCTCTCTCTCTGTTTTTACGCTCCCTGATTCTGCCCTTTCACCATTTCTTAAATTCCCAGAGATCCGTAACTCCGATTGGGCAGAATTTTGGACACGATCTCATCCGGATATTAGCTTTCTTGCGGCGAAAGAAGGGCACCAACCGCCTAACGGGGTGGCCACGAGGACCCAGGGCGCGCCCCTGCCTCGTGGTCCCCTCGGGCATTGTCTCGCGTTGATTCTTCTTCCGAAAAATCACATATATTCCAAAAAAATATCTGTCCGTTTTTATCCCGTTTGGACTCCGTTGATATGGATTTTCTGTGAAACAAAAAACATGCAACAAATAGGAACTGACACTGGGCACTGGATCAATATGTTAGTTCCAAAAATAGTATAAAAAGTTGCCAAAAGTATATGAAAGTTGTATAATATTGGCATGGAACAATCAAAAATTATAGATACGACGGAGATGTATCAATATCCAGGCAATGATCATTATAAAGGCATCACGTCCAAGATTAGTAGACCGACTCCTGCCTGCATCTACTTCTATTACTCCACACATCGACTGCTATCCAACATGCATCTAGTGTATTAAGTTTGTGGAGAAACAAAGTAATGCAATAAGAACGATGACATGATGTAGACAAGATATATCTATGTAGAGATAGATCCCATCGGTTTATCCTTAGTAGCAATGATACATACGTGTCTATTCCCTTTCTGTCACTGGGATCAAGCACCGTAAGATTGAACCCACTACAAAGAACCTCTTCCCATTGCAAGATAAATATATCAAGTTGACCAAACAAAACCAAAATATCGGAGAAAAAATACGAGGCTATAAGCAATCATGCATAAAAGAGATCAAAGAAACTCAAATACTTTCATGGATATAAAAATATAGATCTGATCATAAACTCAAAGTTCATCGATCCCAACAAACACACCACAAAAGAGTTACATCATATGGATCTCCAAGAGACCATTATATTGAGAATCAAGAGAGAGAGATGAAGCCATCTAGCTACTAACTTCGGACCAGAAGGTCTACAAAGAACTACTCACACATCATCGGAGAGGCACCAATGGAGGTGGTGAACCCCATCTGAGATGGTGTCTAAATTTGATCTGGTGGTTGTAGACTCTGCGGCGGCTGGATGAATATTTTATCAACTCCCCTAGGGTTCTAGGATTTTTGGGGTATTTATAGAGCAAAGAGGCGGTCCGGGGGGCACCCGAGGTGGGCACAAACCACCAGGGCACGCATGGACCTCCTGGCCCGCCCTGGTGGGTTGTGCCCCTCTCAGGGCACCCCCAGGCACATCCATGGCCTGTTACGTTCCTTCTGGCCCATAAAAATTCTCTGTAAAGTTTCATGGCATTTGGACTCCGTTTGATATAGATTTTCTATGATGTAAAAAACATGGAAAAAATAGCAACTGGCACTTGGCACTATGTCAATAGGTTAGTACCAAAAATGATATAAAATGACTATAAAATTATTATAAAACATCCAAGATTGATAATATAACAACATGGAACAATAAAAAGTTATAGATACGTTGGAGAAGTATTAGCATCCCCAAGCGTAACTCCTGCTCGTCCTTGAGTAGGTAAGTAATAAAAACAGAATTTTTGATGTGGAATGTTGTCTAACATGTCATATCATATTTCTTTTCTTTATAGCATGGACATTTGGACTTTTATATTGTTCAAAGCAATAGTCTAGTTTTAACATAATAATTTAGATACTCAAGCATATCAACAAGCAACCATATCTTTCAAAATATCAACGTGAAAATGAGTTATCCCTAGCCCATCATGCTCAGACATTGATCCAATCATGAAACACACTCGAATATTAGCTACACCAAATACTTAAGTACGATCATATTGCCTCCTAGTTGGTGCTTTTATAAGAGAAGATGGAGACTCAAATTCAAAAATAAAAATTGCATAAAGTAAAAGAAAGGCCCTTCGTAGAGGGAAGTAGGGATTTGTAGAGGTGCCAGAGATCAAAGCGAAAAACTTTGAGATAAAAACATTTTGGGAGGTGTATCTATCCCACCAAAGAAAACGACTTAGAGTTCCCAATACTTTCCATGCTTAGATATATCATAAGTGGTTCCCAAACAGAAAATAAAGTTTATTCGTTTTTCCATCATACTTTCACTTTCCATGGCTAAACGTATCCATGGGTGCCCTCCATACCAACACTTTCCAAGGAATTTATTATTTGACAACATTATTTTTTTTACATTTCGGGACTGGGCATCCCTAATACCTTTGCCTTACTCTCGTGCAATGACAAGTGAATAAACACTCATCGTGAGAATAACACATCTAGCATGGAAAATATTAGCCACCCTCACCGCTCCGTGAGTGAAACAAACACACAAAAGATAAGTTTATTTTGGAAATTAGAGATGGCACATGCAAATTTGCTTAGAACAGCAAAATAATACCGCATATAGGTAGATATAGTGGACTCATGTGGCAAAACTGGTTTAAAGGATTTTGGATGCACAAGTAGTGATCATACTTGGTGCAAAATGAAGGCTAGCAAAAGATTGAGAAGCGACCAACCAAGAAACGGATAATTTTATAAGCAATCAGTAAGCATAAATAACACCTAATAATGCACCACAAGTAGGATATAATTTCATTGCATGACTATTAACTTTCGTACTTGCATAGGGAATCACAAACCTTAACACCAGTATTCCTACTAAAGCATAATTACTCATCAAGATGACTCAATTATCACATCATCATATCACAAAACTATCACTAAGAATCAATTTTATTTTGTCCAATGATCTTCATGAAGGTTTTTATTATATCCTTCTTGGATATCTATCACTTTGGTACTAATTTTCATGTGCTGCTTTTCAAAAGCTCAAACAAATATAAGTGAAGATCATGAGCATAATTTTTCTTCTTTCTCTCAAAATAATTTAAGTGAAGCAAGAGAGAATTTCTTGAAAATTTTAGTAACACTCAAATAAATCTAAGTGAAGCAAGATAGCATTTTTCAAAAATACTAAGCACACCGTGCTCAAAAAGATATAAGTGAAGCACTAGAGCAAGTCCATTCCTCATAAAAATTTAAGTGAAGCATAGAGAGCAATTTTAACAAGTCATGACATAATTTTGGCTCTCCCAAATAGGTGTGTCCAACAAGGATTGATGACTTAAAACAAAAAATAAAACAAGCAAAGATTCATATCAGACAAGACGCTCCAAGCAAAACACGTATCATGTGACGACTAAAAATATAGTTTCGAGTAAAATACCGATGATCGTTGGAAGAAAGCAGGGATGCCACTCGGGGGCATCCCCAAGCTTAGTTGGTTGCTAATTTTTGGATAATAGCTTGGGATGCCGGGGCATCACCAAGCTTAGGCTCTTCCATCCTTCCTTCATCCATCGTAAGATAACCCAAAACTTGAAAACTTCAATCACACAAAACTCAACAAAACCTTCGTGAGATCCGTTAGTATAAAAAAGCGAACCACTACTATAAGTACTGTATCAAACAACTTCATATTTTGTTTTTGTATTATATCTATTGTATTCCAACTTTTCTATGGCAAAAACTCATCAAAGAAAACCATAGAGCCATCAAAATAAGCACACAACACAAAGAAAACAGAATCTGTCAAAATAGAAGAGTCTGTAGCAATCTGACTATTTTCTAATACTTCTCTAACTCCAAAACTCTAAAAAATTAGGACGACCTGAGCAATTTGTATATTGATCTACTTCAAGTGGAATGGGTATTTTATTGCTCTCTGGTAAAAAATGAAAATTTATTTCGTGAGCATAAAATTTTCTGTTTTTCATCAAGATCAAACAACTATCACCCAAGAAGATCCTAAAGGATTTACTTGGCACAAACACTAATTAAAACATAAAAACACAATTATAACAGTAGCATAATTATGCTAACACTCAAGAATAGGAAGCAAAAAGCAAAAATAAATTTTATTCATTGGGTTGCCTCCCAACAAGCGCTATAGTTTTACGCCCTTAGCTAGGCATAAAGAAAGGATCCAAGTTTTGTAATCTTTGTCCAACTCTTCAATAAAACACTTAGGATCCTTTAGAGATTTAGCATAAAGATTTTCAATAACAATACTTCTAGGAATAAAAAGAATTCATTCTCGCAAAAAGGATCTCTTATCACTTCAACAAAATCTGGGTGAATACTAATCATCTTAAGATCTCCTTTACTATTGTTACTAGAAGTTGCACCCTTGTTCTTGGCTCTACCACTCTTTACAGGAGTTTTCTCAATAGTTTTAGCGGAAGCAAAAGCCGTTCTTAGATTACTAAAGATTTCCGCTAATTTATCAATCTGAGACAGACTTTCTTCTATTCTTTCATGGATTATGGTACCCTTCTCTTTTTAACAACTTAAAAATATCTCCCGCTTTTGACCCAATATTAGTGGCAAAATTATGCAACTTTTTATCTATAATTTACATATGATCTTTGGTGAGCATTTTCTTCTCAATAGCATCTAGTCTTTCCATAACATGCTCAAGCGTCAAATTTGTTTCATTAATCATGAGAGGTGGTGACCCCACTAAATTTCCCATAGCATTAAAAGCATCAAGAGAGGGACACACCAAGAAATTTCCACCGGTAATAGTATCAAGGATGAATCTATACCAAGTGGTGATGCCAACATAAAAGCAACAAAGAAGAACAACGGTAGATTGCTTACGAATAGATCTATTATGAGCGTTGCAAATTCTATACCAAGCATCTTTTAGATTTTCTCCTCCCCTTTGTTTAAGGTTGAGAACCTCGTTCTTGAGAGTGCAAGTAATAGAGGGAGAACTATGCATAATGAAAGTAACGGCAAACAAGATTGCACACAAAGATAGATCCAGCAAGAAAATGACGAATGGAAAAGAGAGGCGAATAAAACGACAAATTTTTGTGAAGTGGGGGAGAGAAAAATGAGAGGCAAATGGCAAATAATGTAAATTGCGAGTAGATTAGATTTGTGATTAGGAACCTGGTATATGTTGAAGATCCTCCCCGGCAACAACGCTAGAAATTCCTTTTGATGTCGCTTGAAGCTACGTCGATATTTCCCCAAAGAGGAAGGGATGATGCAGCACAGCGGCGATAGGTATTTCCTTCAGATATGAAACCAAGGTTATCGAACCAGTAGGAAAACCAAGCAACACAACGTAAACATCCCCTGCACACAAATAAAAACCACTCGCAACCCGATGTGTTAAAGGGATTGTCATTCCCTTTCGGGTAACGGCGCTAGAAATTGATCCGTGGACGGGATAAAGTTGTAATAGATTGAATAAATAGATAACAAATAAAATAAAGTGCAGCAAAGTATTTTTGTATTTTTGGTTTAATAGATCTAAAAATAAATGTAAGAGAAAAGTAGATCGTAAGGCAAATATATGAGAAAGAAAGACCTGGGGGCCGTAGGTTTCACTAGTGGCTTCTCTCGAGAAAAATAGCAAATGGTGGGTGAAAAAATTGCCGTTGGGAAATTGACAAAACTTCAAATAATTATGACGATATCCAGGCAATGATCATTATATAGGCCGACTCCGGCCTGCATCTACTACTATTACTCCACACATCGACCGCTATCCAGCATGCATCTAGTGTATTAAGTTCATGGAGAAACGGAGTAATGCAATAAGAACGATGACATGATGTAGACAAGATCTATCTATGTAGAGATAGACCCCATCGTTTTATCCTTAGTAGCAACAATACATACATGTCGTTTCCTTTTCTGTCACTGGAATCAAGCACCGTAAGATCGAACCCACTACAAAACACCTCTTCCCATTGCAAGATAAATAGATCAAGTTGGCCAAACAAAACCCAAATATCGGAGAAGAAATACGAGGATATAAGCAATCATGCATAAAAGAGATCAAAGAAACTCAAATACTTTCATGGATATAAAAAGATAGATCTGATCATAAACTCAAAGTTCATCGATCCCAACAAAAACACCGCAAAAGAGTTACATCATATGGATCTCCAAGAGGCCATTTTATTGAGAATCAAGAGAGAGAGAGAGATGAAGCCATCTAGCAACTAACTACGGACCCGAAGGTCTACAAAGAACTACTCACGCATCATCGGGGAGGCACCAATGGAGGTGGTGAACCCCATCCGAGATGGTGTCTATGTTGTATTTGATGGTTCTGGACTCTGCGGCGGCTGGATGAATATTTCGTCGACTCCCCTTGGGTTCTAGGATTTTTGGGGTATTTATAGAGCAAAGAGGCGGTCCAGGGGGCACCCGAGGTGAGCACAACCTACTAGGGTGTGCCTGGGCCTCCTGGCGCACCCTGGTGGGTTGTGCCCCCCTCGGGACACCCCCAGGCGCACCCTGGGCCCGTTGTGTTCCTTCTGGCCCATAAAAATTCTCCGTAAACTTTCGTGGCATTTGGACGCCATTTGATATTGATTTTCGGCGATGTAAAAAATAGCAACTGGCACTTGGCACTATGTCAATAGGTTAGTACCAAAAAATGATATAAAATGATTATAAAACATCCAAGATTGATAATATAACAGCATGGAACAATAAAAAATTATAGATACGTTGGAGACGTATCATTGTGCTATGTGTGTAGTTATCATATTGTATTGGGGATTCTTTGCTTATTTCCCTTCATGTATGTGTGCTGGCCTATTGGCCCGATGGAATATATGCTCACTTCATAACATGGTATAAGAGCTATGGTTAGGTTCCCTAGCCGTCGCCACCACCGCCGTCGGTCGCTGCTCCTCTCTTCATCGAGCCTCTCCCTTCTTCTTCCTGGTAGCCGCTGCCGCCTGCTAGTCCAGGCTGCTGCTGCCGCCATCCTTCCTAGTCGGTGCCGCCGCCTCAACATGCTGCTATTGCTGCTCCTCTTCTCGGCTGCAGCTGCTGCTCTTCTCCTCCGGATCTGCTGCCACCATCAAGCTGTGCATTCTGCTGGTGCTGGTCTTCAACGAGCTGCTACTACTCTGCTAGAATGGCGCCCTCCACCACCACCGGTGTTGTCCCAGTCCCATGATGTCCTGTTATTTTCAACATACAGAACTACAGGGACTGGGTGCAGCACATCAAGCTGCACATGAGGGGCCAGCTGGTCTGGGAGCACCTCTCTGGTGCTCGGCCTTGTCCCCTGCTGCCCACTCCTCCAGCTAAGTTGGCCTTCCCTGTTGATGCCGATGAAACCAAGCAATGTGAGATTCTAGATGCTTTTGAAGAGGCCACTGAAGAGTATCAGAATCAACTCCACTTGTACAAGCAATGGACAAATGATGATGCTCGAGCCTCTTCTATCTTGGTGAACAACATGGATGTTGATCTCACCATGGATGTGGTGGCCCTTAGCACTGCATATCAGATGTGGGAGCACCTTCACCATCGCTTTGAGTCTATAGGGGATGCCATGTATCCCTCTGTTGTTCGTCAAGAGAAACAACTACAACATGGAGATGCTACTGTGGATGATTTCTACAAGGAGATGTCAGCAATGTGGTGCCAATTGGACCCTATGGGAGCAGATGTTTGTCGCAGATGTTAGTGTTGTGTGCGGCAACAAGCTAAGCTGGAGGTTCGTCGCTTCTACGACTTCCTCATTCGCCCCGGGCCGGAGTTCGAGCAGAGTCGTGCTCAGCTATTGGCATGCCATCCTCGGCTCTACTCTGGAGGCTCTTGCTATGGTGTGATCTGAGGAGGTGCGTCTACAGAGCACGGGCTTGTTGCCATCCTCTTCAGCAGTCCTGGCTGCCCGCGTTCGACCACCGCTGCCTGGTGTGCCCTCTTCTACATAGGTGGCAGCAACCTCCACTAGTGCTTTTTGCAACTACTGCAAGCAGGATGGTCACATGATCACAGAATGCATCAAGAGGAGGAAACAGGGTCGCTGAGGTGGCCGTCCTCAAAAGGACTCGGGAGGCTCCTCTAATTCTCGTGAGGGCTCCCTTGAGAAGGTTCACCAGGAGATGCTCACCTTGCCGCGCCGCCTTACTGCTTCTGCACCATCCTCAGGTTCTACTGGTCAGATGTCTGGTCCACCACCGCACTCTTCTTCAAGTACATCTTTGCCTTGGATTCTTGATTCTGGGGCCTCCTTCCACATGACACCACATAGAGATCACCTTTGTGCTGTCAACTTTGTGCCTTCTCCACTTACGGTTCAGACTGCGGATGACACTTCTCTTCCTATTGCCGCAAGAGGGACTCTTTCCATGTGTTCTTTTCATGTCCCTGCCGTTTCCCATGTTCCTAAACTAACTATGCAACTTCTATCTGCTGGTCAACTTACTGACTTGGGTTGTCGTGTTATTTTGGATTCTGACTCTTGTTGTGTTTAGGATCGTCATACGGGGACTCTGGTTGGGATCGGTCCTCGGCGCCATGACTATCAACGCCTTTGGGAGCTTGATTGGCCGCGCCTTCCTTCCGCCACGTCCTTTAGCCAGTCGGACATCACCACCCCTTTTGCTTCAGCTGCCACCTCCACCACACCCTTCGCTTAGTGGCATCATCGATTGGGTCATATTTGTGGCTCTCGCTTGTCTTCTTTGGTTAGGAGTGGTGTGCTCAATCTATTGAATGTGTTTTCCTTGTCTACAATTTGGAGCACAAAGGTTACCGTTGCCGGGACCCTATTGCCCGGAGACTGAGAATCTCCAAAGATGTCACTTTTGATGAGTCTCGCTCCTTCCACCCTCATCATTCTTCTACTGCCATCACCGAGTCGTTAGTTGAGCCTCTATCTTTTTTGACTCTACCTGAATCTTCACCTTTATCGTCACCTAGTAGGTCCACTCCTAGCCTTTCACATGTGTCTGCTCATGAGCTTCAGCTTACACAGGACGAGGTTTCTATTCCTGACTCTCCTACCTGGGTTGAGCCATCCACTCTCTCTCCTTTTCCTTTTACCTACTCTCGTCGTTCTCAGCACCCTTCTCCCTCTGATGCGCCACCTTCCACTTCCTCTCTCTCTCCACTTCCTTTTGTCTACTCCCATCGTGCTCAACACCCTTCTCCCTCGGATGCGCCCACTTCCACTTCCATTCATTCCCTGTTGGGGTCCCATTCCTCCAGAACTACCTACCCCTCCCGCTCCTTGGTATAATCTGCATGATCGCCACACTCTCCAGCCTCCTGCGTACAATGTTGCTGTTGCTACCATTCTTGTCGAGCCATGTAGGTATCGTGAGGCTACTGCTCATTTTGAATGGCAGCATGCTATGGCAGAGGAGATTCATGCTCTTGAGCGCACATGCACTTGGGACCTTGTACCCCTACCTACACGTGTTATACCCATCACTAGCAAATGGGTCTACAAGGTTAAGACACATTCAGATGGTTCTCTCGTGCGCTACAGAGCTCCTCTTGTTGAGCGTGGCTTCCAATAGGAGTACAGTCATGACTATGATGAGACTTTTGCTCCTGTTGCTCACATTAGGGGTGGGCATAAAAACCGAGAACCAAAGATCGGAGCCGAAAAAACGAAACCGAAGCCAAAAAAACCGAGGACCGAAACTTCAGTTGTTCTCTAAGTCACAGAACATCAGAAATCTATATTACATTGATGGATTCGGTTGTTTGATCCTATTGACCGAATCTCCCGAATTAACTGAACATGTGCAGCCCCGCTTCATGCATATTAAGGCCATCATACTAAGCCCACTAGAAAAGCCCAATAACTACTATACGTCATATCCTAGATTCGCTAGTTGCTTCGCCCTAGATCCCTCATTACATCACATAGCGGCGCCGCCTCTTTTTCCCCCTTCTCGCGCAATACCAGCGGCCGCCGGCTGCGGGCGTGCATCTATGCGTCTTGCATGGTGGCTGCAGCTTGCGACTGTGCATACATGCGTCATGCGCGGTGGCTACCGGCGGCGCTCATGGCTCCCTCGCGATGGGTAATGGCCGATGACGTCCATCCCTTCGACGCATTCGTGGGCTCGCTGGTAGCACTCATTCATGGCCGGCTGCCTGCTTCCGACGATGCATCAGCCCCTGTATGTTACAGATGTTTCAATTAATTCATGTTTGCTCGTTCACATTTTCTTGACAAAGATTGGAGCCCCGATTTCTTCCTCCCAGTCAAACTATCAGGTCTCTTCGGTAGTAACCGAGGACTGAACCAATTTTCCGGTTGACCAAACTATCGATCACTAATTTCTTCCAAGACCGATTGGTCAGGAAAAAGCATAGAACCGAAATTCAAAATAACACGATGCACCGAACCGATTTGTTTGGTCTAACCGAATGCGCATGCCTAGCTCATATGACCATTGTTCGCACTCTTTTGGCTATTGCTGCTATTCGGCAGTGGTCCACCTCTCAATTAGATGTCAAGAATGCCTTCTTGAATGGTGAGCTATGAGAAGTGGTCTATATGCAGCCGCCTCCTGGCTATACTTTCTCTGATGGCACTGTCTGTTGCCTTCGGCGCGCTCTTTACGAGCTAAAACAAGCTCCTGGTACCTGGTTTGAGCGTTTCTCTGCCGTCATCATAGGGATTGAGTTCTCTGTTAGTGCTCATGATCCTGCTCTGTTTATTCATACTTCTCCTCGCGGTCGCACCCTTTTACTACTCTATGTTGATGACATGACTATCACAGGGGCTGACCACCAATTCATTGATTTTGTGAAGAAATGTCTACATGAGCAATTCTTGATGACTGATTTGGGTTCTCTTCGCTACTTTCTTGGACTTGAGATCATTTCTTCCCCTGAGGGTATTTATCTCTCTCAAGAGAAGTACATCCAAGATCTTCTGACTCGTGCATGCCTCACTGATCAGCGCATGGTTGACACTCCTATGGGGTTTGGTCTCCGTCTTCGTCCTGGTGAGGGTGAACCCCTTGCAGATCCCACACGCTACCACCATATTGTTGGGAGCCTTGTCTATCTAGGCATCACTCGTCCTGACATTTCTTTTGCTGTGCACATTCTGAGTCAGTTTGTCTTTGCTCCCACTCAACTTCACTACAATCACCTTCTTCGTGTTCTTCGTTACCTTCGTGGTACTGTGACTCATCGCTTATTCTTCCCTCACTCCAGCTCTCTTCAGCTTCAGGCCTACTGTGATGCTAACTGGGCCAGCGATCCCACTGATCGCCACTCTCTCTGCCTATTGTGTTTTTCTTGGCTCCTTTCTGATTGCCTAGAAGACCAAGAAGCAGACTGATGTATCTCGCACTAGTGTTGAGGCTGAGCTACGAGCTATGGCGTCCGTGACTGCAGAAATTACTTCGCTATGGTTGCTTCTTTAGGATTTTGGTGTTTTCACTGCTGCACCGACCCCTCTGCTCTCCGACAGCACTGGGGCACTCAACATTGCCCGCGATCCTATTAAGCATGAGCTCACTAAGCACATCGGTGTTGATGCCTCCTACACACGTTCTCAGGTGCAAGACAGAATTGTGGCCCCCTCAGTAGTGCCCTTGGAGCTTCAGCTTGCTGATTTTCTGACGAAAGCTCATACATGGTCCCAACACAGCCTTTTCCTGTCCAAACTCGTTGTCCAAGATCCCCCTTGAGTTGGGGGGGGGTGTTAGAACAGGGTTGTGCTGTGTGTGTAGTTATCATATTGTATAGGGGCTTTTTTGCTTATTTCCCTTCATGTATATGTGCTGGCCTGTTGGCCCGATGGAATATATGCTCACTTCATAACAAGCGGAACCCTGTGCGTACAGGGGTCAACACACGGGGTGTCTAGAGAGTTTCTGACCACCCCGTCTGCACGGGGGTAAAAGACCCCATGCTTGACCCCTGTGCGGACGGGGTGTTCAAATAATATCTGTTGACTCTCTATGGACACCTTGGTAAAGCACGCAGAAGACACAACAATGCTAGTAGGTATAGGAGGGATGGTGTATATGTTTTGGAAGTATACCAACACGACAAAAATCCATAATGACCCCTCTTAATAGTGCGGTATATCCTATGACTCAAATCGAACCAAAACGGAAACCTTCGCGTCACAGGTAAACCACGCCTTTGACCTTTTTGAATTGGGGGGTCACACAACTCCATCATAATCTTCATGGAACCAATATCCTGAGATAAACTTTAGAGGGTTCCATCATAATCTTCATGGAACCAATATCCCGATATTAGTTCCTCTAACCACATTGTCATCACACCAAATATAATAAAGTGCCACATGCACTTTCACCGCGGTTACAGGTAGTTTGATTACATCTGAGGATAAACATGCGGAAGATTACATTCGTGCCTTGGAGTATACGCTAAGTCTTCAGAGGGTTCCATCTTGATTACTCCATGGGGCCTGACGAATGTGGCCCACTAGTTGGTTGTTTGGGGGTCCTCGGCCTAGCCCATCTCTGGGAGCCGACGTGGTTAGCACCCCCTATGTAGGACACCATCAGTAACCCCTGAACCGATCTTCAAAGCTGAGGACAATCCTCGAACAACTTGTTCTTGTTGTTGGACTTCAGCCCTATAAACTGTTTCAACACCTTCTTCGTGCATCTCCCTCCAAAGCAACCATCATTTTTTCGAAGGAATAGTATACCTCAGACCTTTGAGGATCCCCAACTGAGATTCCTGAGAAGCAATTTTCCTTTTCATCGGATCCGAAGACCCTTCCCACACCTAGCTATCTTAACGGCGAAGTTTTACTATGCTGGAATGGGTGCACCAGTTGGGTCATGTTCTGTCAACTTTCACCAAACCCGAACCACCACCACGTACTATGGAGCCGAAAGGTCCTGTCAGTAGTCATTATGCCGTGTTTAGCGTAGCTCGAGGCCATTTCTATTCGCACTTCTTGTCAAATAAAGAGATCATGCCCTATATTTTTGGTGACATCATCAATAAAAACCCCTCGATTCACACGAGCCCATAATGTATATCGTGTTGGAACTTGCGAAATTACTACAACACAATACACCCCTTATGTCGTGGAGTTGACACAGCAGATGTCCTAGCGCAAGGACTTAATCATGGAGCCATCGCAACTAGGTTAGCTTGAAGGGGTTAAGAGGGACAAAGGACACATCGAGTTTACCCAGGTTCGGCCCCTCTCAGTGAGGTAAAAGCCAACTCCTGCTCTGTGTTGTATTGCTAGGGTTTTGATTACCAGGGAGCGAATACGTTTGACCTAACTCTCGGTTGTTGTTACTTGTCCTTAACTCGCCACCGGGTCATCCCTTTATATACATAGGATGACGCCTGGCGGCTTATAGAGTCTCGGTCGGCTCATACACAACGTGTCCGGCTCGGTGACTAACTAATCTTGCCTTACAATACAAGTTATACATGTGTGGCGGTTCATCCTCTTGGACCTCAATTCGCCTCTGGGTCTTAGGCAATCAATGGGCTTGTATGAGCCTCCATCTTCATTGATAAGTCTCCAGTGGTATGACCCGGCCCCTCCTGGGCGGTTCATACCCAATAGTTACATCCCCAACATTAGGCCCCAGGTTGATTTGAACTTGTTCATATCAATCTTCAATATCTGACTTTGTAAAAATCTTGCATTGCTTGTTTGATAAACCTTGTTGTAAACTACCATGATGTTAGCTCACAGAACTTTCTTAAACCGCCATGACGTCATTTTGCAGTAATTTCACGCGAGGCCCAGAACATCTTAACTAATCCTTATCTTAATGAGCATCTCGAAAACCGAGGCATCCATATAGCCACATGATGATTTTGGCCTCCTTGATTCCCGCGCATGCCTTGTATCCACTCCATTATAAATAGGGACGGGAGTCTTTTCCATTCCCCTTGCCTCATCGCCTTCCTCTTCCTCTTGCTTCTCCTCTGCCGCGACCTCCGAGCACCGCATCAACTCAGGCCGCTGCATCGACCTGACCAGACCAGAGAACGCCGGTGCTCCACTGCAGTCCATCTAGAACCATAAGTGTTCATCTCTTTCACCCTCAGATCTACATTAGGGTTAGCCTTGTTCATCGGTGTTCTTCGCCGTTTTTCATTTTCTCCTTTTGTTCGAGTAGCCTTTGATCTAAGCACAACGTGAAACTTATGTGGTAGCAGTCTAGCATTTGTTTTTAACATCAGAACACTTCTTTTTGATAGAAAATCCCATCGGGGCACATGAACTTTTCTGTTGCCGCCACCTTAGGTTTAGAATTTACTGCCTTTTCTGCATTGCTGTAGATCCATAATTATAGCTTTAGCTTGTGAAATCTGTTTGTCCACCACTTAGCAAAATTTTCACTGATAGATTAGAAGCACCATAACTTCCATGGAGGCTTATGACATAACCTGTGACCCGCCATATAACATTTTGCCTTGTTTGAACCGCAATCATATGCATCATAGCTTGCATAGAACGACAATATTTTCTCTGGTTTACCCCATCCGGCTTAACAGCAGAAATCTTAATCCGATAGGTATCATTAGTCCCCTTTTAAGCCACCAAGATGAATACCTGCGTACTTCAATGTTCATCGTCCGGCTTAACCTGTCAGCTGTTTATAGCACTTTATCTCTGAATCAATGGTCCGGTTTAATAACATCTTGAATCGCCTTGTGTAGGCCGTGGCCCCAATCATGACTAAGACAGTCATATCCTGTGACCAGGTCCCGTCCATCGTTACCGAGGAAATGCTCCAAGACTATGTCAAAATCGTCTTCTTACCAGCAAAAAACATCATTCACCAGCGTGCTCCAAAACAGGATGAAGTCAGACCTTAGCCGCAGAACAATGGAGTTATCGTTTTCACTGATCACATGAACCGGGGCTTCTCACCGCCCGGGTCGAAATTCTTCCGTGACGTTCTGCATTTTTTGCAAATTCATCCTCAAGATATCAGACCTAATTTTGTTTCAAATATCTACAATTTCCAAGTCTTCTGTGAAGTATACCTTCATGAAGAACCCAGTGTTGAACTCTTTAGAGAGTATTTTTACTTGAACCGCCAGAATGAATTCACTGATGGGCCCAGGCAGGAGCTTTGAGGGATCTCAAATCAGCAACGTAGAGATGCCATTTTTCCATATGCTCAGCTTCCAAGCCATCTCATGGATTGGAATCAAATCTAGTTCTATTGCAAAGATACTTCTCCTACTGATGAAAACCCCTTGTCAGGCTTCCGTGACCAACGGCTCAACCCAAAGCACCCTCTCCCCGAATGGATCACCACCGCTGAACGGGCCAAACGTGTGCCTACCTTTTCAAAGTTAGAGCATTCTTGGACAATGGATTGACTGAGGTTAACTTGGTTCAATGCTGGGTAGCTTGGAGGATCATACCTTTAAGCCGCCGGTCCGGTTTAATGTGCACGTATACTGGCGATACCAAAGATCCACTTCGTTATAATTCAACACGTTTGACTGACAAAGCCATCAATGATATGACAAAAACTCTTCTCAATGAAAACTTGGAGAGCTGTAGCAAAGTGGGTCTGAATCCCTTCTGCACACTTAACCCAGCACCGGATGTAATCTTTTCCGGTTTATATGGTTTACTTCATTGTTCATATAACTTGCAAATCCCCAACCTTTATTGTAATTTTTTCACGTTGGAGCCGCCTTTTGGAATAAGAAATATGATGAAAAAGTCGCCAAGAAAGTCAGGGCTAAGACCAAAGTCGTGAAGAAGAATAAAAAGAAATCCATTGCGTCTGATATGTTGAACTTGGACGAAGATGATGAGTCGGAGGTAGACCTTGATTCCCTTGGCTCTTTTTTCAACTATCTTATTGACACTGATTGCTATCAGGATGACGTGGAAACCAGCCAGGCGGGTGATGACAAGGTAACTATTATTTCCTCCAACTCAGAGGCTTTGCCAAGACACAAAATTCGACGAGTGACCCAGAAAGTACGGTTTTCTCACCCTTTAGCTCACTTGTATCCCAACTTTATTTTGAAGCAACAACAACATGAGAACCGGCGTAGAACCTGGACCAGAGGAGGCAGAGAGCTTTCCTCCGGTTTACCTAACACACTAGCCCCACACAAACACCGGAATGAGGTACTTCAAAATTCCGACTCTATTTATTCCAAGGCATGTCTTATTCATCAAGCACTTAATCCTTTTGACTTAATTATCAGGGGACCTCTCACTCTTCATCTGGCGATTCATCTCAGACTCAGCTTCCGACTTTCAAGACCGACCCTGGGTACCAACTTTATCTGTGTTTTTCCACATCTCTAAACTCATACTGACTTTTTAATCCTCTTGCAGTGGAAAAGCAAAGCCTAGCAAAAAGGGTAAAATAAACAAGCCAATAGAGGACCCCAAGACTCATGAACCGAAAAAACAAGCACAAATATCTGAAGCCTCAATGCAACAACCGGAAGAACCTGCTGATGAGCCGCCACCAGAAAATCCCGGTACCTCTACTGAGCATATAATTGTCATCCCTTGGGTGCTGAACCGCCAAACCCATTCAAGCCTTCAGAACCAAACACCGAGGAAGTTTTGATCACCGACACTGGTTTTCAAGAACCGGGGAATCCTATTGCTCTAGCAAAACATTCTGCCAAAGAAGAATTGATCGAGAAGCGCAAGGTCAAAGTTGACATGGCCAATTATTCTCATCTGAATATTAGTGAGATCCTCTCCGGCTATCTCACCCAAGTACACAACAACCGTGATCGGGAGATTAACATGGTCAAGCACATGCACCAGAAATATGAGGTATCAATTTCTTGTTTTATATAAGATATATTCCTTCAGCCCCCAAGTCTACTTAATATGATAGAATAAAATATACTATAGACTTGTTAGATAGCCTTTAACTATGCATTCGAGTCAAAACCTGTAGCCCCCAAGAGCCGACTGAAACTTATGAAGATAAGCCGGGACTTCCAAGAATCAACTTTGCACCTATAGTCCACGGGGGTGGCTTAAACTATCAAGTTGAGCTGGGTCTTCAGTTAATAGTTATCAACTTCGCAGCTGTAGCCCCCAAGGGCCGGTTTCATCAATATGAATAAACCGGGACTTATCACTATCATTGTAAATCTCATCTAGTCACCCTTACAAACCGGTTTAACTTGAAAAAGATGAACCAGAGTTGTCTGCCACTGCTTAAAAGAAACTTTCTGCATCCATTAGCCCCCAAGTGCCAAGTGCTATTGCTTGCAAAGGGTTTGGGACTTATCAATTTTTACTGCTTCATAAAGAAACATTTTGCACCCATTAGCCCCAAGTGCCAAGTGCTATTGCCTGCAAAGGGCTTGGGACTTATCAATGTTTAAGACCCTATCATAACCGTGCATACTTGTTTCGACCTTCTTGCAGGAATCATCCAGTCCATTTCAATCTCAGTTGACTGATTTAAAACCCCGGCTTGAAGCACAAGAAGCTGAAACCCAGAAGGCTGACTCCAAGTTCAAGTTTAGCTTGGATGAAAATGAAAAGCCTAAAACTGAGTTTCATGTTGAGAAAGCCACCTGGGCTGAAGAGAAGGCTGCCCTGACCCAGAGGGCTGAAAAAGCCGAGGCCTCATTGGAGGAGGTCACCACAGAACTTACTGGCTTGAAGCATCATGTCACACAGATGACCTTTGCTATTTTGGTAAGATCTTTATATTGTAATGACTTACCACACTCCATTTTATAAGCCGTCTATTGACTTAATCATAATATTTCATGTAGGCCCCAAAAGTAGAAATCTTGGTAAAGAAGTGCTGATAAAGCTCAAGGCTATTTACACATTAGTAGAACAACTATACACTGGATCTCAGTGCACAATAGCCACCATCTCCTCAAGAAAGAAAGCACCATCTCTTCTAAGTAATGTCTTAAGCCAACTTTCTGTCCTGCCTGCCAGAATTGAAGAGAAGAAGCAATCAGCTACCAAAGCCGGTGCCATTATGGCTTTAAGCCTGATGAAGGCATGGTAGGAAGAATTAGACCCGGCCGAGCTAGCCACTGGCTGCCCCAGCTTCAAAGAGGACGTGTCTCCTTTTGACAAGAAAGATTTTGCCGCTTGTGTGAAGGATTATGCATCCATTGGCGAGCCTGATTGCTAAAGAAACAAATTTGTCCAAATATTAGGCGGCTTATACCGCGGAGAACCAGAAAATGCCCATGCCGGCTTACAAGATTGCAGACCTTAACCCTCCAATTCGTAAGCATACTTCTGCCCCTGAAATTGATCCGTCTGAGCTTATCGATGATGAAGTTGAATTTCAAGCCTTTACTGGCATCAATTGGTCATTGCCTAACTTCCAGACGGTGGAGGGAGAAGAAGAACCGGCATGGGATAAGCCAAAATCTTCAAGCCGCCAAGACCAGGAGAACTGATCCGCTGGACAGTTCATAATTTGCATCATCAGACATTGCTTGAAAAAACACTTAGTCATTTGGGCTCACGGAGCCATGTAATAGGCTAGTTAAACACTGATCTGCTGTGCCATCATGGACGTTTTGTTTGCATGACACTACCGATCCATTATGTGAAGATCTGCCACTTATGCTGATTGATATCATCAATTATACATACCATGTTTATCAATTTTCCTGCATGTAAACAAATAACAGGTGCCCTGGCGGTTTAACCCAGGGCGGGTCATAATACCCCATATAAAAGCCAGTGATGACTAAATAGTCCAGAACCAGGGCCGGTTTACCAAAACCTCATATAATCACAACAAATAAATATCATACCTGTGATATTTAGTTCATACTACCGGCTTATCATACGTCGTGCAGTAAGGGTTACAACCCAAAGATTGAGAGCACAACGCCCTGTTCAATTTATTCATACCACCGGCTTACAACGCCATATGCAGCAAGGGGTAACATCCGAAAGATGAGAGCCAGTACTCCAAGCACATAATCATCATACACCAGCGACTTAAAGTCCAAAACTGGGCCGGGTGACTAAAAACTCCGGGTAGATTCATATATGAACCATAAGGCAAACATGGCCTTTATTAGTCTTAAACCATGTATCAACATGGTAGAAAAGATCAATCTCCAAAAAATAAAATAAAAAACCAGAACAAACAAAAAACAAGACATTCATAGGCTGCCAAGCCTCCATGACAAGCGTTATTCAAGGGCCACGCAGCCACTGAGTTAAACCTTAATTCAAACCCATAAGCCAGATAACCCACAAGTATAGGGGAACACAACAGTTTTCGAGGGTAGAGTATTCAACCCAAATTTATTGATTCAACACAAGGGGAGCCAAAGAATATTCTCAAGTATTAACAGTTGAGTTGTCAATTCAACCGCACCTGAAAGACTTAATATCCGCAGCAAAGTATTTAGTAGCAAAGTAATATGGAAGTAACGGTAACGGTGGCAAAAGTAACAGTATTGGTTTTGTAGTAATTGTAACAGTGGCAACGGAAAAGTAACTAAGCAAAGATCAATATGTGAAAAGCTCATAGGCATTGGATCGGTGATGGATAATTATGTCGGATGCGATTCCTCATGTAATAGTTATAACATAGGGTGACACAGAACTAGGTCCAGTTCATCAATGTAATGTAGGCATGTATTCTGAATATAGTCATACGTGCTTATGGAAAAGAACTTGCATGACATATTTTGCCTACCCTCCCGTGGCAGCGGGGTCCTATTGGAAACTAAGGGATATTAAGGCCTCCCTTCAATAGGAACAAAGCATTAACACTTAGTGAATACATGAACTCCTCAAACTATAGTCATCACCGGGAGTGGTCCCGATTATTGTCACTTCGGGGTTACTGGATCATAACATACAGTAGGTGACTATTGACTTGCGGAATAGGATCAAGAACTCACATATATTCATGAAAACATAATAGATTCAGATCTGAAATCATGGCACTCGGGCCCTAGTGACAAGCATTAAGCATAGCAAAGTCATAGCAACATCAATCTCAGAACATAATGGATACTAGGGATCAAACCCTAACACAACTAACTCGATTACATGATAAATTTCATCCAACTCATCACCATCCAGCAAGCCTATGATGGAATTATTCACGCACGGCGGTGAGCATCATGAAATTGGTGATGGAGGAAGGTTGATGATGACGATGGCGATGGATTCCCCTCTCCGGAGCCCCGAACGGACTCCAGATCAGCCCTCCCGAGAGAGATTAGGGCTTGGCAGCGACTCTGTATCGTAAAACGCGATGAATCCTTCTCTCTGTTTTTTTCTCCCCGAACATGAATATATAGAGTTGGAGTTGAGGTCGGTGGAGCCTCAGGGGGCCCACGAGATAGGTGGCGCGCCCCAGGGGGTGGGCGCGCCCCCACCCTCTTGGATAGGGTGTGGCCCCCTGACGTTGATTCTTTCGCCAGTATTTTTTATATATTCCAAAAATATTCTCCGTGAAGTTTCAGGTCATTCTGAGAACATTTGTTTCTACACAAAAATAACACCATGGCAATTCTCCTGAAAACAGCGACAGTCCGGCTTAGTTCCATTCAAATCATGCAAGGTAGACTCCAAAACAAGGTCAAAAGTGTTTTGGAAAAGTAGATACGATGGAGACGTATCAACTCCCCCAAGCTTAAACCTTTGCTTGTCCTCAAGCAATTCAGTTAACAAACTGAAAGGGATAAATAAAAACTTTTACAAACTCTGTTTGATCCTGTTGTTGTAAATATGTAGAGCCAGCATTCAAGTTTTCTGCAAAGAATATGAACTAACCATATTCACAATAACATTTAGGTCTCATGTTTACTCATATCAATGGCATAATCAACTAGCGAGCAATAATAATAAATCTTGGATGAAAACACTTTCTCAAAACAATCATAATATGATATCACACGATGGTATCTCGCTAGCCCTTTCTGTGACCGTAAAACATAAATGCAGAGCACCTCGGAAGATCAAGGACTGACTAAACAATGTAATTCATGGTAAAAGAGATCCAGACACAGTCATACTCAATGTAAACTAATAGTAATGCATGCAAATGACAGCAGTGCTCCCCAACTGGTGCTTTTTAATAAGAGGATGATGACTCAACATAAAAGTAAATAGATAGGCCCTTCTTAGAGGGAAGCAGGGATTTGTAGAGGTGCCAGAGCTCGATTTTGAAATAGAGATGAATAATATTTTGAGTGGTATACTTTCATTGCCAACATAACAACCAAGAGATCTCGATATCTTCCATGCTACACACATTATAGGCGGTTCCCAAACAGAATGGTAAAGTTTATACTCCCCCTACCACGAACAAACATCAATCCATGGCTTGTCCGAAACAACGGGTGCCTCCAACTAACAACAATCCTGGGGGAGTTTTGTTTGCAATTATTTTCATTTAAGCATGGGACTGGGCATCCCAGTTACCAGTCATTTTCTCGTGAGTGAGGAGCAGAGTCCACTCCTCTTGAGAATAACCCACCTAGCATGGAAGATATAGAAAGCCCTAGTTTATACATGAGCTATTCGAGCATACAAAACAGAATTTCATTTGAAGGTTTAGAGTTTGGCACATACAAATTTACTTGGAACGACAGGTAGATACCGCATGTAGGAAGGTATGGTGGACTCATATGGAATAACTTTTGGGTTTTATGGAAGTGGATGCACAAGCAGTATTCCCACTTAGTACAAGTGAAGGCTAGAAAGAGACTGGGAAGCGACCAGCTAGAGAGTGACAATAGTCATGAACATGCATTAAAATTAATCAACACTGAGTGCAAGCATGAGTAGTATATAATTCACCATGAACATAAATATCATGGAGGCTATGTTGATTTTGTTTCAACTACATGCGTGAACATGTGCCAAGTCAAGCCACTCGAATCGCTCAAAGGAGGATACCACCTCATCATACCACATCACAACCATTTTAATAGCATGTTAGCACGCAAGGTAAACCATTATAAACTCCTAGATAATTAAGCATGACATGAACAACTATAATCTCTAATTGTCATTGCAAACATGTTTCATTTATAATAGAATGAATTAGGAATGATGAACTAATCATATTTACAAAAAAATAGGTCGAGTTCATACCAGCTTCTCTCATCTCAATCAGTTCATCATATATCGTCATTATTGCCTTTCACTTGCACAACTGAATGGTGTGGATAATAATAATAGTGCACATGCATTGGACTAAGCTGGAATCTGCAAGCATTCAATACAAGGGAAAAGACAAGGTAATATGGGCTCTTTGTTAAATCAACAATAATGCATATGAGAGCCACTCAACATTTTCATCATGGTCCTCTCCTCTCGACCCCCAAAGTAAAGAAAAGAAACAAAACTATTTACACGGGAAAGCTCCCAACAAACAAAAGAAGAACGAGAAATCTTTTTGGGTTTTATTTTTAATTACTACTACTACAAGCATGGAAAATAAACTAGCTAAAATCTACAACTAATTTTTTGGTTTTTTATTAAGGGTTTTCAGACACACAAGAAGAAAGCTTAGAAATAAAATAAACTAGCATGGATGATACAATGAAAAAGTATGAGCACCGACAACTGGCATGAGTGTGTGAACATGAATGTAATGTCGGTGAGAAATACGTACTCCCCCAAGCTTAGGCTTTTGGCCTAAGTTGGTCTATGGCCATGGCTGGACCGGTGGATATCCAAAGTTGTAGCTGGGGTCGTACTGAGATGCAGTAGCTACTGCCTGACGAGCTGCATCTTGAAGGCGAGCTTCCTCCGTCCTCCTCTCGTACTCGTTCGCCTCCTCCTTGGTTATAACATATCTCCCTTTTTCCTGAAAGTCAAAGATAGAAGGAGCAGGGAGAGCAACATGGACGGTGCGCCGTCTGTCAAAGATTAGTCGGTACTGGAGGAACTGATCGTTCCTCTCAACAAACTGATGGCGAACCATGGCATTATAATCTAGGTAAGCAGGAGGAAACTCAATATCATTTCCACGTATGGGTATATCAAGATAGTTAGCTACACGAGTTGCATAAATTCCACCAAACAAATCTCCACTTATACTGTTGTGATGCAACCTACGTGCAACAATATCCCCCAAATTATATTTTTTATCACCTAATACCGCACTCTTGAGGGCACTAAGATCTGGAACACACATGTGACAAGCCTCATCTTTACCGTTAATGCATCTACCAATGAAGAGAGCAAAATAATGTATGGAAGGGAAATGAATGCTCCCTATGGTAGCTTGTGTAATCTCCCTAGATTCCCCCACAGTAATACTAGCAAGAAAGTCTTTATATTCAGATTTGCGAGGTTCACTAACATTGCCCCAGTGCGGGAGTTTACAAGCAGTATTAAAATCTTCTAGGTCCATGGTATACGATTTATCATAAAGATCAAATAAAACAGTGTGAGAATTGCGCGAGGATGTAAATTTAAACCTTCTCACAAAGGAATCAGTTAGATAGTGGTATTATCGGCACTTATCTGAAACGAAGCTCTCAAGATTAGCGTTACACACATATGCGTCAAATTCATCCTTGATGCCTGCCTGGACCATGAAATCCTCTGACGGCCATTCACAAGGCCGCACTTGAGCTTCCCTTGGTAGTTCATTGTCCGGCTCACGTATCGCGGGCCTTGGGCCTTGCTTCCATGATGAACCACCTTGGTACATTTTCCTAAACATATTTCTTCCTATGAAAAATTTCTGAATTTTTTAGTGACTCAAAATAAAAGTGAACCAAACTCAACAAGATTGATAGAAACTACTCCTACAAGTGCCTAGAGGCCATATCATGCATTAAAACTACTTTTGACCACATAAATTTGACATGCAAGCTCAAGAATAGGGTCACCTAAGCAGCAAAAATTTGTAATAAATAAAGCACTAGAACAAAAACTAATTGGACCATTGGAGGAGTCACATACCGAAGAACAATCCCCCAAAGCAGTTTGTGAATGGAGCTTTGATCTAGGAGATCGAAAATCGAAGTAAGATGAGCTAGAACTCGGGTTTGAGCTGGTGGAGGATTTTTTCTGGTGGAAGACGAAGTGTGTGGGTGCAAGAATAAGTGGAGGGGGCCCACGTGGGGTCCACGAGGCAGAGGGCGCTCCCCGGGGGGTGGGCGCGCCCTGGACCCTCGTGGCCATGTGGTGGGTCCCCCAGGTGTGTTCTCAGTGCCAAATATTCTTAAATATTCTAAAAAAGATCATATAAAATTTTCAGGACATTTGGAGAACTTTTATTTTCGGGGAATTTTTTTATTGCAAGGATAATTCAGAAAATAGAAAAAATACTATTTTTCCTTTATTTAATCTAAATAACGGAAAGTAAAAGGAGGGTATAGAGAGTTGTGCTTTCTAACTTCATCCATCTCATGCTCATCAAAAGAAATCCACTAACAAGGTTGATCAAGTCTTGTTAACAAACTCTTTTCGAATAACATGAAGCTAGAGAATTTTCGAATAACACTAGGTTACCTCAACGGGGATATGCACATCCCCAACAATAAGAATATCATATTTCTTCTTGACAGTAGGAAGGGGGAATTCAAAATCTCCAATAGTAATCATTGAAGTTTTACCAATAGAATTAATACTTTGGACTTGAGGTTGTTTCCTCGGAAATTGTACCATATGATCATTACCATTAACATGAAAAGTGACATTGCCTTTGTTGCAGTCAATAACAGCCCCTGCAGTATTCAAAAAGGGTCTACCAAGAATAATATACATACTATCATCCTCGGGAAAATCAAGAATAACAAAGTCTGTTAAAATAGTAACGTCTGCAACCACAACAGGCACATCCTCACAAATACCGCAGGTATAACAGTTGATTTATCAGCCATTTGCAAAGATATTTCAGTAGGTGTCAATTTATTCAAATCAAGTCTACGATATAAAGAGAGAGGCATAACACTAACACTGGCTCCAAGATCACATAAAGCGGTTTTAACATAGTTTCTTTTAATGGAGCACGGTATAGTTGGTACTCCTGGATCTCCTAGTTTCTTAGGTATTCCACCTTTAAAAGTATAATTAGCAAGCATGGTGGAAATTTCAGCTTCTGGTATCCTTCTTTTATTTGTAACAATATCTTTCATATACTTAGCATAAGGATTCATTTTAAGCATATCAGTCAAACGCATACGCAAAAAGATAGGTCTAATCATTTCAGCAAAGCGCTCAAAATCCTCACCATCCTTTTTCTTGGATGGTTTAGGAGGAAAAGGCATGGGTTTCTGAACCCAAGGTTCTCTTTCTTTACCATGCTTCCTAGCAACGAAGTCTCTCTTATCATAACGTTGATTCTTTGATTGTGGGTTATCAAGATCAACATCAGGTTCAATCTCTACATCATTGTTATTGCTAGATTGAGCATCAACATGAACATCATCATTAACATTATTACTAGGTTCAAGTTCATTACCAGATTGTGTTTCAGCATCAGAAATAGAAATATCATTGGGATTCTCAGGTGTGTCAACAATAGGTTCACTAGGAGCATGCAAAGTCCTATCATTTTTCTTTTTCTTCCTTTTAGAAGGACTAGGAGCATCAACATTAGTTCTCTTAGAATCTTGCTCAATTCTCTTAGGGTGGCCCTTGGGATACAAAGGTTCCCGAGTCATTTTACCCCCTCTAGTCACAACTCTAACAACATTTTCATTTTTCTTATTATTTAATTCAGTGAGCAAATCATTTTGAGCTTTAAGCACTTGTCTACTTGAGTGGTAACCATAGAAGCATGTTTACTAATAAGTTTAAGTTCACCTTTAACTCTAGACATATAATCACTCAGGTGTTCAATCATATAAGCATTGCGTTTCAATTGTCTACTAACATAAGCATTGAAATTTTCTTGTTTAACAATAAAATTATCAAACTAATCCAAGCATTGGCTAGCAGACATATTACGAGGAATATCACCTTCATCAAATCTATAGAGAAAATTTACCTTTACTACCTGTGTCGGGTTATCAAGACCATGTATTTCTTCAATAGTTGGTAAATTCTTAACATCTTCAACTTTAATACCTTTTTCTTTCTTAGATTTCTTTGCCTCTTGCATATCTCCAGGACTGAGAAATAGAATACCCATTTTCTTCGGAGTTGGCTTAGGAGTTGGTTCAGGAAGTGTCCAATCATTTTCATTACTCAACATATTATTCAATAGCAATTCAGCTTGATCAATAGTTCTTTCTCTGAAAACACAACCAGCACAACTATCCAGGTGGTCTCTGGAAGCATCGGTTAGTCCATTATAAAAGATATCAAGTATTTCATTTTTCTTGAGAGGATGATGAGGCAAAGCATTAAGTAATCGGAGAAGCCTCCCCCATGCTTGTGGGAGACTCTATTCTTCAATTTGCACAAAATTATATATTTCCCTTAAGGCAGCTTGTTTCTTATGAACAGGGAAATATTTAGCAGAGAAGTAATAAATCATATCCTGAGGACTACACAAACAACCAGGATCAAGAGAATTAAACCATGTTTTAGCATCACCCTTTAATGAAAATGGAAACAACTTAAGGATAAAGTAATAGCGAGTTTTCTCATCATTAGTGAACAGGGTAGCTATATCATTTAATTTAGTAAGATGTTCCACAACAATTTTAGATTCATAGCCATAAAAAGGATCAGACTCAACCAAAGTAATTAACTCAAGATCGACAGAGAAATCATAATCCTTATCAGAAATACAGATAGGTGAAGTAGCAAAAGCAGGGTCATATTTCATTCTAGCATTCAAAGACTTTTCTTTCATCTTAGCTAACAGTTTCTTAACATCATATCTATCATTGCAAGATAAAAGTCTCTAGCAGTTTCTTCATCCATAACATAACCCTCAGGCACAACATGCAATTCATATCTAGGGGGAGAATCTTCATCATCACTTTCATCAATATTATCAGTTTCAATAATTTCGGTCTCTCTAACCCTAGCAAGTTGTTCATCCATAAATTCACCTAGTGGCATAGTATTATCAAGCATAGAAGTAGTTTCATCACAAGCATCATGCAAAGTAGAAGTGGCATAATCGATAACATGCGAAATATCAAAATGAATAGCAGGAGTAGGTGTCGCAAGTTTACTCATAACAGAAGGTGAATCAAGTGCAGAGCTAGATGGAAGTTCGTTACCTCCCCTCGTAGTTGAGGGATAAATCTTGGTTCTTTCATCTTTCAAGTTCCTCATAGTGATCAACAGATATAAATCCCAAGTGACTCAAAGAATAGAGCTATGCTCCCCGACAACGGCGTCATAAAATAGTCTTGATAACTAATGACCCACAAGTGTAGGGGATCTATCGTAGTCCTTTCGATAAGTAAGAGTGTCGAACCCAACGCGGAGCAGAAGGAAATGATAAGCGGTTTCCAGCAATGTATTCTCTGCAAGTACTAAAATAAGTAGTAACAGATAGTTTTGTGATAGGATAATTTGTAACGAGCAACAAGTAACAAAAGTAAATAAGGTGCAGCAAGGTGGCCCAATCCTTTTTGTAGCAAAGGACAAGCCTGGACAAACTCTTATATGATGTAAAGCGCTCCCGAGGACACATGGGAATATCGTCAAGCTAGTTTTCATCACGTTCATATGATTCGCGTTCGGTACTTTGATAATTTGGTATGTGGGTGGACCGGTGCTTGGGTGCTGCCCTTACTTGGACAAACATCTCACTTATGATTAACCTCTATTGCAAGCATCCTCAACTAAAACAAAAGTATTAAGGTAAACCTAACCATAGCATGAAACATATGGATCCAAATCAGCCCCTTACGAAGCAACACATAAACTAGGGTTTAAGCTTCTGTCACTCTAGCAACCCATCATCTACTTATTACTTCCCAATGCCTTCCTCTTAGGCCCAAACAATGGTGAAGTGTCATGTAGTCGACGTTCACATAACACCACTAGAGGAGAGACAACATACATCTCATCAAATATCGAACGAATACCAAATTCACATGACTACTAATAGCAAGACTTCTCCCATTTCCTTAGGAACAAACGTAACTACTCACAAAGCATAAACTTGTTCATAATTAGAGGGGTATTAATATGCATATAGGATCTGAACATATGATCTTCCATCAATTAAACCAACTAGTATCAACTACAAGGAGTAATTAACACTACTAGCAACCTACTAGCACAAATCCCGGACTTGAAGACAAGAATTGGATACAAGAGATGAGCTAGGGTTTTGAGAGGAGATGGTGCTGATGAAGATGTTGATGGAGATTGCCCTCTCCCGATGAGAGGAGCATTGGTGATGACGATGGCGATGATTTCCCCCTCCGGGAGGGAAGTTTCCCCGGTAGAACAGCTCTGCCGGAGCCCTAGATTGGATCCGCCAAGGTTCCGCCTCGTGGCGGCGGAGTTTCGTCCGAGAAGATTGCTTGTTATTTTGTTTTCCATCGAAAAACTTCATATAGCAGAAGATGGCCACCGGAGGGCCACCAGGGGGCCCATGAGGTAGGGGGGCGCGCCCAAGGAGGTAGGGCGCGCCCCCACCCTCGTGGGAAGGGTGTGGCCCCCTGGTGAATTTCTTCCGCTGAGTATTTTTTATATATTATGAAAACGTCTTCCGTGAAGTTTCAGGACTTTTGGAGCTGTGCAGAATAGGTCTCTAATATTTGCTCCTTTTCCAGCCCAGAATCCCAGCTGTCGTCATTCTCCCTTTTATGAAAACCTTGTAAAATAAGAGAGGATAGGCATAAGTATTGCGACATAATGTGTAATAACAGGCAATAACGCAATAAATATTGATATAAAAGCATGATGCAAAATGGACGTATCAACTCCCCCAAGCTTAGACCTCGCTTGTCCTCAAGCGAAAGCCGAAATCGAAAAATATGTCCACATGTTTAGAGATAGAGGTGTCGATAAAAATAAAATACGGACATGAGGGCATCATGATCATTCTTAGAACAACAACTTATATAATTCCTGTCATATAATCTCTTATACTAGAGTAATAATTCAATCACAATATCAAGTATGAACCGTAAACTTCATTAAAACTAACAAACTATAATCTCAGTCATTGAAGCAATTGCAATTTATCATAACATAGGAAAGAGTCAATGTATAAGAGCTTTTCTGCAAGTCCACATACTCAACTATCATATAGTCTTTCACAATTGCTGACACTCACGCAATACTTATGGGTATGGAGTTTTAATCGGACACAGAGAAAGATAGGGGCTTATTGTTTTGCCTCCCAACGTTTTACCTCAAGGGTAATGTCAACAATAATAGTTCATGAAAACTCACATCCAATTAGCCATATATACCAGGATCGTTCCAACATACTGTGCTTGCCAAAGGATAAAATATAAAAAGGAGGGGTGAAGATCACCATGACTCTTATGCAAGGTAGGAGATAAAAGTAAAAGATAGGCCCTTCGTAGAGGGAAGCAGAGGTTGTCATGTGCTTTTATGGTTGGATGCACAAAATCTTAATGCGAAATAATGCCACTTTATATTGCCACTTGTGATATGGACCTTTATTATGCAGTCTGTCGCTTTTATTTCTTCCATATCACACGATCGTATAAAGCTTATTTTCTCGCACACTAATAAATCATACATATTTAGAGGGCAATTTTTATTGCTTGCACCGATGACAACTTACTTGGAGGATCTTACTCAATCCATAGGTAGGTATGGTGGACTCTTATGGCAAAACTGGTTTAAGGGTATTTGGAAGCACAAGTAGTATATCTACTTGGTGCAGTGAATTTGGCTAGCATGAGGGGGAAAGGAAAGCTCAACATGTTGGAGGATCCAAGACAATATAATTTATCTCAGATGTAAGAAAACATAACCCATTACGTTGTCTTCCTTGTCCAACGTGAACTCTTTAGCATGTCATACTTTAATGAGTGCTCACAATCACAAAAGATGTCCAAGATAATATATTTATCTGTGAAGACCTCTCTTTCTTTATTTCTTCCTATTAATTGCAACGATGACCAAAACTATGTTTGTCAACCCTCAACAACTTCTATTCATCATACTTTTTCTATGTGAGCTCATTACTCTCCATAAGATCCATATGATCTCTTTGTTTCTTTTTATTCTTTCTCTTTTCTTTTATTCACTTAGGATCATGGCAAAATAATCAAGCCCTTGACTCAACACTAATCTTTATTATATAGCTCACTGACTCGGTTACATAGAAGGATAATAAAGCAAAACTCGCAACTAGATCATACTAAAAACTTATATTCTACTAGATCAAGATATTACCAAAAGGATCAAGCTAAGGAAATGGTAAAGATAAAAGTGATGGTGATGTGATACCGGGGCACTCCCCCAAGCTTGGCAGTTGCCAAGGGGAGTGCCCATACCCATGTGATTATGTCTCCTTTGTTGATGAAGAAGGTGGAATTGTTGATGATGGAGTGGGCTTCTTTTTTAATTTGCACTTGAGGACAGAATTTTGGTCCCTTAGGTCCTCGATCTCCTGCTCCAGGCTTAGTATCTTTTTGCATAGTTCCTGTTTGTTTTCCTGCAAGAGGCGAAAAGGGATAAACTCGATCTTAGGTTTCTTTATTCTGTCAGGGAGGCTTGACTTTTTGAACTCCACATGCATGTCCCCAGGTTGAGGTAGTGGGACTTCATCTTCATCTAAGCTCGTCTCCTCATTTACCTTGGGTTCATAGTCCTCTTCTTCTTCCGTAGTCCAACTACAATGCTCCACATCCCCATAGACTTTAGGATCTGCAAGGAAATCAGCCACATAGCTCTCTCCTTCCAAATCCTGGGACGACATGTTGCTCAAATCTACAGCAGGACAGCTTGAAACAAAGAAGGGAGATTTTTTGCGTGATAAGGAGGTCAAAACCCCCGGGAGATTATATAATGAATTTTTACCGACCAAAATACGTGTCGTGTACTAAAATGGAGTTCGGAGAGCACACGAGGGGCCCATGAGGTAGGGGGCGCGCCCAGTAGGGTAGGGCGCGCCCTCCACCCTCGTGGAGGCCTCGTGTCCTTCCCGGATTGCTTCTTATTTTTCTATTTTTCTAAATATTCCAAAACGGAGAATTATTGCCTTAAAAACTGTTTTGGAGTCGGTTTACTTACCGTACCACATGCCTATTCCTTTTTGGAGTCTGAAATGTTCCGGAAAGTGTCCCTTATGTATTCCTCCGGGGTTACGGTTTCAATAACATTGGTTTCAACATTTATGGGATTACCTGAGATATAATGTTTGATCCTTTGACCGTTCACCACCTTCGGATTTGTGCCTTCCAAGTTGTTGATTTTTATGGCACCGGAACGATAGACCTCCTCGATAACGGAAGAACCTTCCCATTTAGAGAGAAGTTTTCCTGCAAAAAATCTTAAACGAGAGTTGTATAGCAATACATAGTCACCTACATTAAACTCACACTTTTGTATCCTTTTGTCATGCCATCTTTTAACCTTTTCTTTAAATAATTTGGCATTCTCATAGGCTTGGGTTCTCCATTCATCAAGTGAGCTAATATCAAATAACCTCTTCTCACCGGCAAGTTTAAAATCATAGTTGAGTTCTTTAATAGCCCAATATGCCTTGTGTTCTAGTTCGAGAGGTAAGTGACATGCTTTTCCATAGACCATTTTATACGGAGACATACCCATAGGATTTTTATATGCAGTTCTATAGGCCCATAATGCATCATCAAGTTTCTTGGACCAATTCTTTCTAGATCTATTAACAGTCTTTTGCAAAATTAATTTGAGTTCTTTATTACTCAATTCTACTTGACCACTAGACTGTGGGTGATAAGGGGATGCAATTCTATGATTAACATCATATTTAGCAAGCATTTTACGGAAAGCACCATGAATAAAATGTGAACTACCATCGGTCATTAAATATCTAGGGACTCCAAACCATGGAAAAATAACTTCTTTAAGCATTTTAATAGAAGTGTTATGATCATCACTACTAGTTGGAATAGCTTCTACCCACTTAGTAACGTAATCAACAACAACTAAAATATGAGTATATCCATTAGAGGAAGGAAAGTTTCATGACCGGTTTTCCAATAAAACATTTATTTAAAAGCCGACCCTTGTATTGACCAGTACAGAAGAATCCTCCTTACTGGCAGACAAATCCTTGATACAGAAATCTAGAAGTACTAAATATCATACAAGGTTGAGCTGGGGCTGCTCATCAATTTATTACAAGAATGCCAATATTGTACATAAAGGCGGATATGACACAAAGGGTGTCGTGGCATAAATACTGACTCGTAAAAAAAGGTGGTGGTGAATATGTCACAGAGAAGTGGGTGACATGACTCCAAAATCTTACAGCTCATCAAGCGTTGGAGTGAGGCTCGATGATTTTATTGGGTAGCGGAAGCGTATATAATACAAGTGATCAACTCCAGGATCGCACATGACTGACTGGGACTCCTCTAGGCGTCGGACTCGCTATCGTACTCTTCATCCATAAGATCGCCTTCGTCAACATCTGGCAAAATCAACAAGCCAGGTGAGTACTTTGAATGTACTCGCAAGACAGTTTGGACATAAGATATAACCAATGCAAACATGATGCACATGAGCATATTAGTAATGCACACTGAGATAACAAATTTGCACTGCATGATAAATAAAAGGAAGTCAGGTGGTAGTCCTCCCGAAATCCCAATAAAATAGCTGAAGACCGATCGGGTGTCTGATGCGACGCCTCGAAAGGTAAAAATAAATTAACATGCCGCAGTCGGGCGTCAGGGCGACACCACATAAAGGGCTTATATTGGAATGTAAATGATAGTGCATGCCATAGTCGGACGTCTAAGCGACATCTCGAAAAGGGCTTATAATGAAAGTAAATAACAAGGATGCCACAGTCGGACGTCTGAGCGACATCACATAAAGGGCTTATATCAAAAGTCAATAACAAGAATGCCACAGTCGGGAATCTGAGCGACATCACATAAAGGGCTTATATCAAAAGTAAATAACAAGAATGCCACAGTCGGACATCTGAGCGACATCACATAAAGAGCTTATATAAAAAGTAAATAACAAGAATGCCACAGTCGGACGTCTGAGCGACATCACATAAAGGGCTTATATTTCGTCATTCAAATTTAAGTAGCTCATGAATTTAAATCATCCCAAGGAAATACTTAGTACATAATAATAAACCGGTTAGTCCATCCACCGGAATAACATTCAGCCGGGTTTACCATTCTCGGTTTCATGCTCATTCTCCGGAGACTGTCACTGAGAATGATACTAAGACTGACACTGATATGTTGATCAAAGTCCTTGACCATGGACACGGTTACTCGAATGGTTATGACTCTGCAGAGTTTGCACTGTTAATCCACATCCAACGGATTTCAGTAGTCACAAGGATTAGTTCCGTTTACGGTATTTTAGAAGAAACACATCTAACCAGTACACACCCATTCCACATTCCGCTGCCAGGAATCACCCTAGGCAATGTTCAAGAAAAACTTCAAGACAGGGAGGCCACAACCTCGAATAGCATGGGATCAAATTTATATCGCGCGCTCTAAGGGGTGCCCCACTCTCGGTCCCAACTGGAAACACCCATGCCCCCTGACCGGATGACGGGCTTTAATCCAGGGCCATGGAACCCTCATCACGGCCCCTCTATTTGGTGTGTACAAGGAGAGAGGTTTGCAACTTACTAAACCGCATTCTTTGCACAAAACATGTGGTAGCATGGAAGGGGACGAACGGGAACAAGACTTGATCCACGTTAACACTGGAGTTACACGGTTGACATAAGACCGGCATGCATCAACAATACCAGCTTACAACCTATCATGCCACCACATGATCAGGTTATCTCACCATCATATGAAGACATCGAACTTCGAAGCTCACCTGTAGCTTGCCTTGCATGCAATATAACATTCGCTAATGCTTATATAAACATGCCATGAGATAACTACTCAAGCAAACATGCAAAACACTCATCATATCAAAGGTTCAAACATGTTTGCCAGGTTCGGAGTAGTCGGAGTCTAGCTCGGTGAAGTTTGCGGTTCCGTCACCTCCTTCGATATCTACGGTATAAAAGAAATTGGATACTAACGTAAGTACTGTGTGTGCATAAAATTGTTTCCCAATATTTTTCAAATAAATACGATAAAAAACTAAATAGAAAAATAAAGACGACAGAAAAAGAATCAACTCAAAATCATCTTTTGTTTAAAAGTTATAAAGGCTTTAGTCCAGGGACTAATCTGTTATAAAAAGAAAAGTATCCAGGGGCTACGGCGGAGTTGGTCGTTGGCGAGCACCACGTCGACGGCGGCCTCCACTCCGGCGGATGGTGGTTCGAGCGGTGTTGGATCTCACCGAGGAGGGCTGCAAACGTCAAATTGGGGCTCGGGTTAGAAGAGTGGGTGCACTAGGAGGCTGCTGACAAGATTTGGGAGGCGGGGGTGCCCTCACCAGAGAGAACCTTGCCGGAGCCTGAAGCGGATCGGGGCGGCCGGAGTCGAGGAAGAAGACCTCCTCAAGGTCCTCCTAGTGGCTGGGCGCAGTACTGGCGAGGTGGAGGGGTGGTGCTAGGTCGAGAACGAGCTCGAGGCCTCCTTTTCTAGCCGGTCCGAGGCGGTTGCCGAGAACGGGATATCTCCGGCGAGTGATTATGGCGAGGCAGTGGTCGGACAGGCGGTTTAGGTGACTGGGCAGCTGTGGATTGGTCCACTGGCACCGTCCAACGCCTAACCTTGGTTGGATTTGATTTGCTTCCGTGGTTTCGACGAAACTGCCTCACAGGCTAATCGGCGGCAGAGAGCGCGCTCTGCGCCTCTCAGGCCACGATGACGGCTCTGCAGCACGCATAGGGGGAAAGGACGGCCACGCGGAGGCTCCTAGTGGTGTGGGCGGTGCTGGAAGACGCCGTTCTGCAGGGCTGGCCCTTGTTGACCGCCACGGGCGGTTCTGCCACCGCGGAAGACGCCGGCGTTGGCGAGACACGTCGCCACCGACGCTTGCGTCCCTCCAAACGACCGTGCAGCGCACTGGATAAGAAGGAGGAGCAGGGATCAAGGCGCCAACGCGTGCACTGGCGAGATTGACGTCGTGGTTCTGAAGAAACGACACTGTCGTCTGAACTGAAACACTGAATTTTCTGAACTTGAACAGAAACAATGCAGACCAACTGTTTGACGAAATGATTTGGGCACGTGGAAAATTTTTCTTGAGCTGGGAATTGGTCAGGTGATCTCTTGATGCATCTAGAGGCTGCCTGATTTATCTCAGATTTTTAGGAAAAGAAAAAGAATGAATTTCACCAAAAATGGCAAATCTGGTCCAAACTTGCAGTAGGCAAATTTTGAAAAATTTGAACTGTGGACCAACAGATCTTGATGGATCTAGGTTGAGGGTACTAAGGACTGACCAGAGAAGTTTATTTGGGGTCAAGATTCAAAGTAAATTTGGTAGTTCCTTTGTAAACCACCATAGTCCAAATAAATGACAGAAAATGATTTTGAGGTTAAAATAAATAGAAATAAAATTTAAAAGAGGTTGAAACTTGCTGGAATTGGATGCTTGGCTTGATCCAAAGTAGGGAGGTGTGTTTTGGAAGAAAATATTTTACATAGGTAATGGCAAGAGGATACTTTTTGAATGGGGAGGAATAAATCCAATATTTAGGAATTCTTTTTAATAAAAAGAAATTGTAAAAATCTTCCAACATTATTTGTGTTGAGCTAACACAAGATGAAAAACCCTCAAGACCAAAGATCAAAATTTGGATGAACCCTAAAAAAATACTTGTCATAAAAGAATTTTTTTTGAAAAGGAGAGTCTTTTAGAAAAAAATTAAATAACCTCCTTCAAATCAAATAAAGAATTTGATAAAAACAAATCTAAATTTTTGGAGTGTTACAACACCTACCCCCTTAGGAAAAATCTCGTCCCCGAGATTTCAGCTGATCCGCAAATAGGTGTGGGTATTCTGCCCGAAGGAAATCCTCTCTTTCCCATGTTGCTTCATCCTCGGTGTGATTTCTCCACTGAACCTTGAAAAACTTAATTGTTTTCTGACGGGTCCTTCTTTCAGACTCCTCCAATATTTTTATTGGACGTTCCGCGTAGGTGAGGTCTGGTTTCATGTCAATGTTCTCGTGAGATACAAGTTTTTCCGGGTTGCTTACATATTTCCTCAACTGTGAGACGTGGAACACGTCGTGGACATCGGACAGTTCTTTGGGTAGATCTAGCTGGTAGGCCATCGTGCCTCTTCGTGCAACCACACAGAAGTGTCAAATAAACTGTGGTGCTAGCTTTCCTTTAACTTTGAATCGTTGTAGGCCCCTCATTGGAGATACTCGTAGATACACATATTCACCGGGTTCAAAGCTGACTTCCCGATGTTTTTGATCGTAATAACTCTTTTGTCGGCTCTGGGCTGTCTTGAGTCGATCCCTGATTTGTCTAACTTTCTCCTCAGCTTCCTTGAGCATGTCGGGGCCGAAGATACGACTGTCTCCTGTTTCTGACCAATTTAATGGGGTACGGCATTTTCGCCTGTACAATGCTTCAAAAGGTGCCATTTGTAGACTGGCTTGGTAACTGTTGTTGTATGCGAACTCGGCATATGGTAAGCTTTCTTCCCAACTGGACCCATAGGTGAGAACACATGCTCTTAGCATGTCCTCTAAAATTTGGTTCACACGTTCAGTTTGTCCTCTAGTCTGGGGGTGGTATGATGTACTGAATACTAGTTGAGTTCCCAGAGCTTGTTGTAAATGATCCCAAACTCTAGAGACGAATTGGGTGCCTCTGTCGGATATTATAGTCTTTGGAATTCCATGCAGACAAACTATCTGGGAGAGATAAAGTTTGGTAAGCTTCTGAGTGGTGTGGGTTGTCTTTACAGGGATGAAATGTGCCACCTTAGTTAATCTATCTGTGATGACCCATATGGCATCATTTCCGTGTCATGACCGAGGTAGTCCGACAATAAAATCCATTCCAATTTCGTCCCATTTCCACTCAGGTATCATGTTTGGCTGTAATAGTCCTGCTGGTTTTTGGTGCTCGGCTTTAATGCGCTGACACGAATCACAACATGCAATGAATGTGGCTATATCCCTCTTCATACCGTGCCACCAAATTTTTTCCTGAAGGTCCTTGTACATTTTGGTTCCTCCAGGGTGGATTGAATATGGAGCGGTGTGTCCTTCAGCTAGAATTTTCTATTTGAGGTCCTCTATATTTGGCACGCAAAGTATGTCTCCGTACCATAATATTCCCTTATCGTCTACGACGAATTCCGAGGCCTTGCCTAGACTCACTTTTCTTTTTATGCCTTCAATGCTGGGGTGTCCATGTTGAGCCTTCTTGATCTGTTCCATTAGGGTGGGCTGTATTTCCAAATTTGACACATTGCCCTTAGTGACCATCACCAAGTTGAGTTTGGCGAACTCCTACTGGAACTCCGGTCTCAAGTTCTGTAGACTGTCGTTGCCCGAGCTAGGATTTCGACTAAGAGCATCTGCCACTACATTCTCCTTTCCTGGATGGTAGTGAATGCCCACATCATAATCTTTCACTAATTCCAACCAGCGTCTTTGTCGTAAATTGAGTTCGGGTTGTGTGAAAATATATTTGATGCTTTTATGGTCCGTATATACTTCACAATGATTTCCAAGCAAAAAGTGCCTCCACTCTTTGAGTGCATGAATGACTGCTGTCAATTCCAAGTCATGGGTAGGATAATTTTCTTCATGCTTTCGTAGTTGCTTGGAAGCGTATGCGACTACCTTGCCTTCTTGCATTAGTACGCATCCGAGGCCTTTCCGGGATGCGTCACAATATACTTCAAAACTTTTGTGTATGTCTGGTACAACCAATACTGGTGCTGTTGTTAACTTCCTTTTGAGTTCTTGAAAACTTTTCTCGCAAGCTTCAGTCCATACAAATTTCTTATCCTTCTTGAGTAATTGTGTCATCGGTTTTGCTATGGTGGAGAACCCCTCAATAAACCTTCGGTAATATCCAGCCATTCCAAGGAAGCTTCGTACATCTGTTACGTTGGCTGGTGGTTTCCAGCCAAATACGGCCTTGACTTTTTTTGGGTCCACGGTGGCACCTTCTTGAGTCAATACGTGGCCTAGAAAACCAACCTGTCTTAACCAAAATTCACATTTGCTGAATTTGGCGTATAATTGATATTTCCTTAATTCTCCCAGTACAATTCTGAGATGTTCAACATGCTCTTCTGGTGTCTTAGAGTATACCAGAATATCATCAATGAATACCACAACAAATTTGTCCATAAATTTCATAAACACTTTGTTCATGAGATGGAAAAAATATGCAGGGGCATTTGTCAGTCCAAACGGCATTACTGTAAATTCATATAATCCGTATCTGGAGGTGAATGCTGTCTTAGGGATATCTTCTATCCGCACTTTTAACTGATGATACCCCGACCTTAAATCAATTTTTGATAAAACTTTGGCTTGTGCGAGCTGGTCAAATAAATCATTTATCCATGGCATCGGATATTTATTTTTGATGGTGACCATGTTGAGTTCTCGATAGTCTATGCATAATCTCCGTGTCCCATCCTTTTTCTTGGCAAATAATACTGGTGAACCCCAAGGTGAGGAGCTGGCCCGTATAAATCCTTTGTCCAGCAATTCTTTTATTTGCTTCTTTAGTTCTACCAACTCGGAGGGTGCCATTCTATAGGGTTTCCTATAAATGGGGGTGGTTCTAGGTGCTAGTTCAATGATGAACTCTATTTCCCAGTCTGGTGGCATGCCTGGTAGTTCCTCGGGAAATACGTCAAAGAACTCACATACCACTGGAACTTTTCTTAATTCTGATATGTCCACTTTGTTTAACTTTGGTTGCCGTGATATTGGTCTTTCTTGAGCTGCAATTTTTATCGTCTTCCCGTGATGATGAGTAAGAATTACAGTCCAATTGAAGCAGTTGATAAATCCCTTGTTGGTGGTTAACCAGTCCATTCCTAGGATAACATCCAGTCCCTTATTTCCCAATACAATGAGGTTTGCCTAAAACTTTAGTCCCTCAATCTCAATAACCACACCTTGGCAGTAACTCTAAGTGATTTGCTTAATCCCGGGGGACTTGATGGTCATGGATTTTCCCAATGGAAGCATCAAAAATTCATGTTGCAAAGCAAATTTCTTTGAAATGAACAAGTGAGAAGCTCCATAATCAAACAAAACCGTGGCAGGTATTGTGTTGACAGGGAACGTACCGAGTACGATATCCGGGGCATCCTGTGCTTCCTCCTTGGTCAAAGGGTTCAAGTGACCCTTTTGTGATTGTTATTGGGGTTGAAGTTGTTATGCTTGGGTGTTGAATTATTCCCAGTGTTGTTCGGCTTGGGGGCCGAGTTTCTTGGCTTTGGGCACTGTTTGGCATAGTGTCCTTCCTCTCCACAAGCGTAGCAAGTAACACCTGGGCGATATGTAAAATCCTTGTCTCTTGCGTGAATTTTTTTGTTTGGGCATGGAACAATGGTTGTGGATTTGTTCGCTCCAATTTTCTGAAGACCATTCTTGTTCCGGTTGTTGCGAACATGAGTAGTCTTGTCCCTTTTGCGCTTGCGAAAATCCTCCAAGCTGCGGCGCTCATTTTCCAATGTAATAGCTTTGTCCACAAGTGTTTTGAAATCCGGAAAGGTGTGTACGAGCATCTGGCATTTAAGTGCTGGTGCCAAACCGTCCAGAATTTTTTTCCATCTTTTTATTTTCAGTCATATGCTCTTCGTTGGCATAACGAGATAATTTAGTAAACTGACTATTGTACCCAGTCACTGTCATGCTTCTCTGCTTGAGGTCATCAAACTCCTTTTTCTTGTTCTTCATAATACTTCTGGGAATGTGCGCCCCACGAAAACCTTCTTTAAATTCTTCCTAGGTGATATTATTTTCATTGGGGTGCATGTGTACGAAATTTTCCCACCATGATGCAGCTGCTCCCGTGAGGTAGTGAGGTGCATAAAGTACCTTCTCACGATCTGAACACTGTGCAATAATTAACTTCCTTTAAATGTCTCGAAGCCAATCATCGGCCTCAAGAGGTCTATCAGTGTGAGAGAACGTTGGGGGACGGTCTTTTGTAGTTCAGACAATTTGGAATGCTGCTGATATGGTTCACGGTGATTTCCCATATTGATAACATGGTTCATCATTTCTTGATGCTGCTGCTGGCTTTGCTCATAAAGGCGGCATACTTGAGAAAATGTTGTTTCACTGCCTTGCTGACTTGACTGCCCCTATGTGGAATTGTTACTTGTCTGGGTTCCATAATTTTCTTCTGCCGGACTTGGCATAGAACGAGTCCAGGGACGAGGCATTTTCCACTCTAGGGTATTTTTTTGCAGAATTCATGAGAAAAACCGAGTGGCAAAAATAAATAATATTGCAAAGGCGGAAATTTTAAGAACTCCAATTTTTTTCAAGAAAATACTTGGTTGCGCATGGAGAAGGACCACTCAGTACATATCTTACACGCAAGCCGTAATTATACAATACATCACTCAGGATGTGCGTACACATTCCTGACATGTTATTTAGGCTAGTGCACTTCTCCGAGTTCCTACATGATGCGCACACAAACTACTTCTCACCAAACCTATATACATATACATATATCATACACGCTGGTACATTGCACGGCTGCTAGGCGCACTCAGTCGGAGATGGTAAGAACTTCCCTCTGCCTGCCGAGGGTAAGACCCAGTGATGCTGGAGACTCAACCTCCTCCTCACTAATAGGCTCCAAGCGCGAAGTACTGGTTTGAGGAACTGGTGCGGGCGTAGTGGGTGGTGCAACTCTGACTGGAGTAGGAGCAATGACCTGGTCAAACTCCTCAGTGGTAGGCAGGCGACGAGCGGTGGCTAAGATGGCAGGTGCATAGGATGCTGAGGACGAGACGTAAGTCAGTGGTGGTGTTGTATGGAGGAGCTCCCTCCCGTTGGCGGAACAGCCCTGAACGAAGTCCATATGAGCAGCCACAAGGTCGTCCACGAAGTTATCAAAAGCTGCCTCAAGAGCCTTGAGATACTAAACCAACATTTCAATAGCCTCATCTCTCTCTCCCCTAGCGCAAGTGAACGCATAGTGACAAGTGTATGGCACGTGGCATGGGAGGTAGCGGTAGCGACATGTCTTCATCGAAGGAAGAGCTTCCCGGAGACGAGCTATCGCCTCACGGGAAGCCATCTGCATGGCATGCCTCTCCGTAGACATGGCCCTTCCCACTAATCAGAAGCGGCATGTCTCAGAACGTCCTCCCTTCAATTGCACTACGGCTTGGTACATAGACACGATGTCGCTGATCTTGTGCTGGTAGAGTGTGAACTCCGGACGAGTTGATGGCCCGGTCGCGACCTTAGTGATGGAGACGAGAAGCTCGATAAACCCCTCAGGTACATTGGCAAACACCTGTGACTCACAGTAGCTGCCAGCCATCTACAAAGGTAGACAAAAATTCCGAATAGTCAAATCATAAATTTATGATGACTAACAGAAAATTGCTACATTTGCAAAATGCTTAAAATAGAACTTAATATGCTAATAACCGATTAACTATCGCACCTAGTGGCTTCCTACAGTCAGCCTGGCTCTGGTACCAAGGTTGTCATGACCGGTTTTCCAATAAAACATTTATTGAAAAGCCGACCCTTGTATTGACCAGTATAGAAGAATCCTCCTTACTAGCAGACAAATCCTTGATACAGAAATCCAGAAGTACTAAATATTATACAAGGTTGAGCTGAGGCTGCTCAACAATTTATTACAAGCACGCCGATATTATACATAAAGGTGGATATGACACAAAGGGTGTTGGGGATATTACTACTGGGCATAAACCGGCCTATCTGGGCCGGGTTAACTTCGTCAGTAGTTAAGTATGTTAAAGCCCAAGAAGGCATATGAGGGCTCAAGGCCCATGGTCGGTTCAAGGCCTGTAGCCGTAAACCGGCGTTGGTAGTTAACTTGTATTGTAAGTTAGGAATAAGTAGAGACCAAACCGGACACATCTATGAGCCGGTATTGGGACTCTGTGAACCGACGGGCATCACCCGTGTATATAAGGGGACGACCCGGCGGCGGTTCAAGGACAACAGACAACAACTCGAGACATAGGCGAAGCTTGTTTGCTCCCTAGTCATCGAAACCCCATCAATTTCATCACAACTAGACGTAGGCTTTTACCTTCATCGAAGGGGCTAAACTAGTATAAACTCTCTTGCGTCCCTATGTCCGCTTTAACCCCTTCAAGCTAACCCATCGCGATGGCTCCACGACTAAGTCCTTTCTCTAGGACATCTGCCGTGACAAAACCACGACAGTTGGCGCCCACCGTGGGGCTACCGCACGATGGTTTCAAGTTCTTGGAGGGCCTCTTTGAAGGACTCAAGGGCTACGCCGTGGGCCAGATGACTAAGAGTCGTCGCGGCAAGCACTACATCGATGATGCAGGCTGGGGCCCCGAGGCTGGCTCAGTTGAGTACGGGTACCGGGTCCCCTTTGGTGGCATACACGTTTTCATCGGCAAGATCGGAGAACCGGGCCCTGAGCCGGATATCTGCACCGACCGCGTCGAAATGGCTCAGCGTGCGCGATCTGCCCGGGTTAAACCGGACATGAAGCGTGCCTTCGTGGCAGTCATCCATGGAGGAGGTCATGAGGACGGATCGGGATCTGGTGGCGAGACCGTCATTTACTCCGGCAATGAGTCATCCGGAGAAACCGGATCTCTTTATCATCTACAGGATGGCTGGATTGGGGGTTGTTCCGATGGTGACAGTATTCTGGACCCCTCTGATCTACCCAACCGAGTTGGAATATTCATGGCTGGCACACAAGCAGCACTTCATTCTTCGACTGCGGAGCCAATAACCTCCGATTCAGCAGCGGCGACAGCTGCTGGGGCAGGGAGCTCTGCGCGCCCGCCGGCTCAAGTTCTGTTAGATCTATTTGATGCATTGGTTGTGCTTATGGCAGAGGCTAATCCGGCGGATCAGGAAGTCCACAACACTGAGATTGCAAAGGTGAAGGAACAGATCACCCAGGCCAAGGCGGACCTGGCAGCTGAGGATGGGATGACTGCAGAGCGGGCTGCTTTAGACGCGCAAGCCTACAGGCTCATGTTGGACCAGAATGCGTCGCATGAAGTCATGAAGAGGAAGTACTGATCCCGTTTGCCTTCAGTTTTCGAGGCCAGAGACCTTTTCAACACCCCAGGAGCAGGAACCAGTAATCCGTTGGAGGTAAACCGGACGAAAGCCCCTGCGACCGGCGCGCCGGTTCAGCCCCGTCGCATGGATCTGCCTCGTCAAAATACTGTTATACCTCAGGCTGTTTCGACACCTCCGGGTCACTACACCAACCCAATGGACAATCTCGTTGCCGCTGCTGCATGGATGGAGGCCATTCCAATTGAAGGTGACTCGCCGCAGGCAGTAGAGACGCCACGGGTCAAGGAGCTTCCGATGACAGCTTTGGTCCAACAGGAAGCATACTCATACAGCCGCGATCGGATCCACTCGACCCCCCGTTCAAGCCGGAGCTATAGCAGACATATGGATGAACCGACAGTGTTGAGTAATGAACGACGTGGAGCACCCCGTGGCAACAACCCGGCGGGTGGTGTTGAGAATGCTCAGGAAGTGGTGGACCGGGCCCGAGCGCGCAGGGAGGCCGAGTTAGCCGCACAGCATCAGGCTCGGCAGCTCACGGCGATTCGTCCAACTATCTCGATCGAACCTGGTGTTACTTCTAGTTCTTTGGGGGTGCCTTGCCTGTCCCTGCTTTACGCAATGTGCGCCTGCCCAAGGATTTCAAGGGCCCACGCAAAGTACCAAATTACATGGCGGATCAACCTCCAGAGACATGGGTGGAGAGCTATAAGATGGCCATGGAGATGCTTGATGTGGATGACGCAGCGTGTGCGAAATACTTCACCGTGATGCTTGAAGGAACAGCCCGTACTTGGTTAAAAAGCTTGCCGGCTAATTCTATCAGTTCATGGGCCCAATTACGAGCCCGGTTTATCAGCAATTTCAAGGATACATGTAAACAGCCTATGTCGATAGTGGACTTAGATGCCTGCGTCCAGGAGGAAGGAGAATTGACGACTCATTGGGTGCGCCGGGTTTCACAAGTGTTGCATTCATCAGACCGTATCAATGCTGACACCGCAGTATTAACCCTAGAAGGCAACTACCGGTTTGGGCCCCTAAAGCTGAAGTTGGGACGGATGAAGCGTCATTGCACTGACATGGGGACCCTCATGGCTGCTCTGGTAAAGTATGTTGATTCTGATAGTACCAAGGATCCCGAATCTGATGATGACAAGGCAGGGAAGGGAAAGAGGAACAACAACTCCAAAGGTCAGCAGCATCACTGGCAAGCAATGGTGGTGGAGGCAAGCGTAAAGCGGATGGTAACATGGACTTTATGGCTAATACCAACGCGCAGGACAATGGCCAGCGACGCAAGGGTAAACCGAAAAATCGCAGTGGGGCACCCAACCATAACCCGGACCGCCTAAACTATCTACTGAGCCAGCCCTGTCCAAGACATGGGACGAAGGAGGCGCCAGCAAACCACCTTTGGAAGGATTGCTTCATTATGCAGGAGTTCAAGAATTCTAATGCTTTCCGGTATGATCACGGCTCCGGCGGTGGCTCAGGATCCGGGCCGGGTTACGGTGGAGGAAATTCCGGTTCAGGATTTAATGGTAATCCGGGCGGACATAATAATCAAAATAGTCAGAACAACCAGGGGGGTTACAACCAACAACAGTTGAGTAGTGGGCAGTACCATGTCTTCACCACTAGCTTGGACAAGCAAGACCGAAAGGTTCAGAGGCGGGCAGTCAACTCTGTTGAACCGGCCATGCCCCGTTATCTACACTGGTCTGAACAGCCAATCATATGGAGCAGAGAGGATCACCCTCCCCAGGTTGATAATCCGGGTCAGTTGGCTCTGGTGGTGGTGCCTCAGGTGGGAGGTTACAAGTTCACCAAGGTTCTCATGGATGGAGGGAGCAGCATTAATATCTTGTACTATGAGACCTTCCGTCGTATGGGACTAACAGATAAAAATCTCAAACCGTCTAATACGGTGTTCCACGGTGTGGTACCTGGCAAATCAGCATTTCCTGTTGGTAAGATAGCTCTGGAAGTGGCCTTTGGGGACATTGACTTTTGAAGTGGTGAAAATCCAAAGTCCATATCACGCCCTGTTTGGGCGGCCGGCCTACACCAAGTTTATGGCACGACCCTGTTATGTGTATTTGCAGCTCAAGATGTCGGGTCACGAGGGGACAATAACGGTTCACGAAAGCCGCAAAATCGCTTTGGAGTGCGAGGAAGGAGATGCGGCCTATGCAGAGTCGGTTTGTGCCACCGAGGAGCTGAAGTATTATAAGGACAATGTTGATCCGGCGGACATGACTCCATTAAAGAAGCCAACTACGGAGCATGATCCGGCCCTGAAGTTCAAATCGATAGCAGAAACTAAGCTTGTTGACTTTGTACCTGGCGATTCATCCAAGCAGTTCAGCATCAGTGCCAACTTGGATCCGAAATAGGAAAGCGCGCTCATCGAGTTCATCCGTGAGAATCGGGACATTTTTGCATGGAAGCCCTCTGACATGCCAGGTGTACCGAGGCAACTCGCTGAGCACACCCTTAATGTGGATCCTAAATACAAACCGGTGAAACAGTTCCTCTGCCAGTTTAACAAAGAAAGACGCAAGGCGATTGGAGAAGAGGTGGCCAGGCTCTTAGCAGCTGGCTTTATTGTTGAAGTTTTTCACCCTGAGTGGCTAGCCAATCCGGTGCTGGTCCTTAAGAAAAACGGCACCTGGCGCATGTGTGTGGATTACACATATCTTAATAAGGCTTGTCCAGCAGATCCTTTTGCCCTCCCCCATATTGATCAAATTATTGATGCTACGGCGGGTTGTGAGCGTTTAAGTTTTTTGGATGCATATTCTAGCTATCATCAGATCAAAATGGCAGTTAAGGACCAGGAGAAGACGGCATTCATAACTCCCTTTGGAGCCTTCTGCTATGTGTCTATGCCCTTTGGGCTCAAGAGTGCCCAGGCAACTTATCAATGGTATGTACAAAATTGTCTTCACAAGCAGATTGGCCGTAATGTACATGATTACGTGGATGATATCGTGGTTAAGTCCAGGGAGAAGGAGACTCTGATTGATGATTTAAAGGAAACCTTTGATAACTTGAGGACATACAAGATGATGCTTAATCTGGACAAGTGTGTCTTTGGTGTACCGGCGGGCAAGTTATTGGGTTTTCTAGTGTCCAACAGGGGAATTGAGGCTAATCCGGAGAAGATCACAGCCATCACCTCCCTGGCTAAAACGAAGTGTATCAATGATGTTCAACGCCTGGTAGGCCGGATTGCCGCGTTAAGCCGGTTTATCAGCCGCCTTGGGGAGAAGGCAATCCCTTTGTATCAGATGTTGAAGAAGACGGATCAGTTTGTCTGGAGTTCCGCTGCTGATGAAGCATTGGAGGACTTAAAGTGGCAATTGGCCAATCCGCCTGTGCTCGCCGCTCCCACTGACAAGGAGCCGTTACTGCTATATCTTGCTGCTAATGCTCGTGCGGTCAGCGTGGCTATTGTGGTGGAGCGAAAGGAGGTAGGTAAGGAGCATCCGGTTTTGTAACGCCCTCGATGCGGCTATATCTCCCATGTGTCGAAGCACGACTCAGAGGCATAACCGCATTGAAAGCAATGTCGCAAGTGAGGTAATCTTCACACAACCCATGTAATACATAAGGGAAAGAGATACATAGTTGGCTTACAATCGCCACTTCACACAATACATGAGTAAAGCATTACAACATCCAAGTACAATCAAGGTCCGACTACGGAACCAAAATAAAAGAAGAACCCCAAATGCGACAAGGTCCCCGATCGACCCCAACTCGGCTCCACTACTGATCAACTAGAACGAAACAACACAAAGGACAAGATCTTCATCGAGCTCCTCCTGAGCTTGGTTGCGTCATCTGCACGGACTCATCAGCACCTGCAAGCTGGTTTGGAGTATCTGTGAGTCACGGGGACTTAGCAATCTCGCACCCTCGCAATCAAGACTATTTAAGCTTATAGGTAAGGTAAAGGTATGAGGTGGAGCTGCAGCAAGCGACTAGCATATATGGTGGCAAACGTATTCGCAAAAGAGAGCGAGAAAAGAGGGCAAAAGCACGGTCAAGGAACTATGATCAAGAAGTGATCCTAAAACAACCTATGTCAAGCATTACTCCAACACCGTGTTCACTTCCCAGACTCCGCCGGAAAGAGACCATCACGGTTACACACGCGGTTGATGCATTTTAATTAAGGTCAACTTCAGGTTTTCTACAACCGGACATTAACAAATTCACATCTACCCATAACCGTGGGCACGGCTTTCGAAAGTTCAAATCCCTGCAGGGGAGTCCCAACTTAGCCCATGACAAGCTCTCATGGTCAACGAAGGAATAGACCTCCTCCCGAGAAATTCCGATCAGACTCGGTATCCCGGTTCTTCAAGACACTTCGACAAGTTAAAACCAATCCAGCAACACCGCCCGAATGTGCCGACAAATCCCGATAGGAGCTGCACATATCTCGTTCTCAGGGCACACTCAGATTGTCTTAGGTACGGGTAGGCCAGCCCAGAGTTGCCCCTGGTGGCCACCGGCAGCTGACAGGTTGGACCAACACTCAGAGGAGCACTGGCCCGGGGGGGGGGGGTAAAATAATGATGACCCTCAGGAGCGCGACTCCCAAGGGAAAAGAAAAGGCTAGGTGGCAAATGGTAAAACCAAGGTTGGGCATTCCTGGAAAAGCATTAATCAAGGCGAACTATCAAGGGGTTCCCATTATAACCCAACCACATAAGTAACGCAAAATCCGGGAACATAACACCGATATGACGGAAACTAGGGCGGCAAGAGTGGAACAAAACACCAGGCATTAGGCCGAGCCTTCCACCCTTTACCAAGTATATAGATGCATTAATTAAATAAGATATATTGTGATATCCCAACAAGTAAACATGTTCCAACAAGGAACAACATCTCCATGTTCCAACAAGGAACAAACTTCAATCTTCACCTGCAACTAACAATGCTATAAGAGGGGCTGAGCAAAGCGGTAACATAGCCAAACAACGGGTTGCTAGGACAAGGTGGGTTAGAGGCTTGGTTCAACAATATGGGAGGCATGATAAGCAAGTGTTAGGTATCGCAGCATAGGCACAGCAAAAGAGCGAGCAACTAAGCAAGCAAAGATAGAAGTGATTTCGAGGGTATGATCATCTTGCCTGAAATCCCACAAGAAAGAAGAACGAGTCCATGAAGAAGACAAACGGGCGTAGATGAACGAATCCTCACAACACGATGTTATCGGAACCAACCCGAAGAAGCAACGCCGGAAAGAAGCACACAACATAGTAAACAACCACGACATGAACATGGCATGATGCATAACCAAGTATGATGCATGTCTGGTTTAATGAGGCATGGCATGGCAACATGCACAAACAAGACTACAAGTTAAATGGAGCTCAATATGCATCGGGATGCATATTGACAAAACACCACATGCAGTATTTAGTTTGATCTTGTTTATGTACCCAACAATATTAAATGTTGTTAAACATGGTAAGAGGGTTAAGCAAATGAAAACTACCTATCTAGGCAAGTTTAAATGAGGCCGGAAGCAACGAACAATAATTCCGGTAATTCCCCATATGCATATATTAGGTTTGGTACTGTTCTGCCCTAAACCATATTTTAGAGTTGTTAGGCATGCAAAACAATGTCACTATGATAAACTAGGCAAAATTCTACCCCATTTACATATAAAGATTATTAAAATTGGAGCTACGGTTATTAAGTTATGAAATAAAGCATTTTAACATGGCATAATAGTAAATCTACACAAACAACAATTTAAACATTTTAAACATGGATGAAAAAGACATATTATGAAACTAGTTGAAAAACTAAGCAAGTTTCATATACAAAGTTTTTACATGTGATGCTTAGTTTGTGAGATATTAAATGCATGAAGGCTAGGGGTTTTCTGTAAATCTGCAATACTTGGGGTAATTGGACAAAATCGCGGCGCACAAGGAAAAATATATATGGGCCGAATCTAAGCTAGCGGGCCAAACAGGATCGGGCTTGAGGTGCTTCTCACCTCGTGGGCTCACGGCCCAGTCAGGGGAGAGGCTTTGGCAGGCCGATTGAGTAGTGCGCTGGGCCTGGCGATATGGAGGCAGAGGCACGGTCAACGGGCGCTCGTTGTCTCCATACGCACAGGAGGAGGACGAGGCAAGGTCCGCGGAGAGGTGGAGTTTTCCGGCTCTGGTGGACTTGGGTGACGCAGAAGGCGTGGAGAAGAACGGATCCCGGCGGAGCCTCGTCGGAATGAAGCAGGAGCAGCGGCGCGGGACGCAGAGGAGGGTCAACGCGGGCAAGGCTCAGTCGACAGCCATGCACGCTGCTGCTGCTTGATGCAGCCGTCGGTGAGGAGATGACGCAGGGGCGCGAGGTTCAGAGCTGCGCGGCGGCAGAGATGAGCGGGTCCTGGTGCGGGGCGTCGCCGGCGGAAACCGGCCGGGAACGGGCCAGGGCGGCGGAGGCAGGCGACGGCAGGGTCGGGGCACATCTCGTGGTCCTACTGGAAACAGAGGAAGCAGAGGAGTGGAGTTGAGAGATGGAGGAGGAAGATGAGGAGAAAGAGAAAACAGGAGGAAGATGAGGAGAAAGAGAAAACAGGAGGAAGAGGAGGGTCGCGATGCTCATCTGCTGCTGATGCTTGGGTGGCCGGCGACCATCGTGCTAGGTGGGGCCTGGAGGAGCTGCTCTCCTCCGGATTGAACATGGGAGGGAAAGCAGCGGGGCGCTGGTTGCTCGAGTAGGAGGTGGCCATGGATCAAGGGGAGAAGGTGGTTGGCTCGGTGGATCGAGTGCTTGGGGTCGTGGAGAAAAAGCTCGGGCTCCTGTTGGTGGGTGGAGGAACTACGGGAATGGATGAATCAAGGGAGAGGAGGCTGGTTGGTTTGGTGGCAAAATCGAGGAGGGGAAGGAGGCACGGGTTTGCTCGGGATAGATCCCGATGAAGATGCGGCGGCGGTGCGGTAAGGGACAAATGCCCTAGGTTTTAGGGTTTTGTCCAGATTTAGACTAGGGGTTCTATATATATGGAAAGAGGGGAGTTTAGGGTAGATTTGGACCCTCCGATCAAAATCTGGCGGTTCAAGAAAAACTAGGTTAGGAAGCCCAATAAACAAAACAGAGACGTTTTGTAGATGTTTGGGGATGATCCGGACACAATGGTGGCGATAGTCCGGGTCGGGTCCGGGACAGCTTTTCGGACGCGCGCGCGAGGAGGTCCGCGGACTGACGAGAGAGCCCAGATTGGGCCTGATGGTAGGTAGTGGGCTGTGTAGACGGTCTCGAGCTGAGAGAAGAGAAGAGAGGGAGGCCCGACGACTATTTCCGGAAACCGAAAACGTCTGACGTTAGACCGGCTATAATGCCGCTATAGTTATCCGTTGGGGCATCAAACAAACTCCAAATGCGATGAAACTTGGCAGGCGGACTATCTACACTATAATAAGACCGCACATCAACTTTCATCCCATTCCGAGAACATTTTCCGGCCACTTATAGAATACTAATTCGGACATGCCGCAGGCGCGTGCGAGTGTGGTTGGGCTCAGAACGGACAACGGACGGACTGGGGGAACCCGAACGAATACAAGTTTTGAAAACATGATGATGCAATGCAGATGATGACATGGCAAGATGCAACACGCAAGGAAATGACAAGGCAACAACAGCGAATAACTGGAGGACACCTGGCACATCGGTCTCCGGGCGTTACAACACTCCACCACTACGAGAGGATCTTGTCTCGAGATCTAGAATGGCACCGGAGGAAAAACGTAAGAGAAAAAAGAAGAGGTAAAACTAAGTTGCTTCTTTGACAAACGAGTGAAACCAAAGAACCTTGCGAGCTTGAACAAATTCGAGAAAAGAATACAACGAAGGTGAACCAAGTCGAAAACACTCCGTTAGAAAAGAGGGACAAAGAACATTGCGAAAAACCTTGAGGTTGAAGGGCAAGATATATATTGAAACCACTCCGGTTGAGAAGTTATGCAAGACTTGATACGGTGAAAAGAACTTGAGCAGAGGACACGACACTCCGGTTAAACAAGATAGAGAAGGAATAAGACTAATATAATTTGGACAGCACTTCGACTGTAAATGGAAGAAATTGAACATAATCTTGACAAACCGAGATGAGGAGTGAAAAGAGCAACATCACTAGACCTCCGGGAGAAAGAATAGAATAAAGATAATTGAGACAAAAGAATGTAGAAGAAAATGCCAACTTCTGCTACAAAAGAGCTTGAAAAGGTATCCTTAGGAGAAGGGTCGAACGGAGTTGTTGGAAAAACCAACAACGAAAAGAATAAGCTTGATATGGTCTTATGGAATACATCTCAAATTATGAGGTGACAACCTGCCACTCACGGGAAAAAGAATTGGATTAGTATGAGCAAGGAGACAAGAAACTTATTTCACCGGAAGTATGAAATAAGAACTTGGGTCATTTATGAGCACCATAGGTAGCAACAATCCTTAGGGAACGCTCTAGGTGAAATATAACCCAAGATAATTCCAACGAATAGGTTGATGGATTTAAAATACCTAATTCTTAACAATATGTGAATCATGAAACATGAGCTCAAATTATGAAAAATGACAAAATAGCACCTCCAATAATATGGTAGAAAGAATTGCACTCCGGATTGCACGAAAAAGAATACTTGTGCTCCTTAGAAAAGAATGTGGATGAACACTTCGAGAAGGAAATTAAATCATTGATGAAACCATCATGTAGAACCTTCATGAAGAACTCCGGTAACAAAAGGATAACGAGAAGAAAGAGAAGTTGAAAACACAAGGTGAATCCTTGCAATGATTAGATGGATCTTCGTGATGAAATAAATTGAGAGAGCTTGGAACTCCGGAAAAGAAAAGATGAAACAATTGAAACAAAGATTTTTGATGAGGCTCCAGAATAAGGAATTAATCACTTGGATGAAACAAGAATAAGAATTACATTATGCTTATCCTTCACCAATTAAATTCATGACAAACAACGGATTTGACATGTTACTTATTCTCGTAGAAAATATTAAGAGAGATATAACATAAACTTGGGAAGGTCTTCGACGAACCATCGGTAGGATTTGGAATGAGTTGATATGATAACCATGGAATAGAATCTTGACCAAACCACCATAAGAATTGAAAATGAACGAAGAGAAGATAAAGAAACACTGGGAAGATGCTTGAGAGAATTTAGAGACAAGAGAACGAAGGGATCACGAACTGATTAGAGATTACTTGAACGAAGCACCGGTAAGATAGGGGAATGATAACTGAAAGCTGAGAATGAATAATATTTGAAAAGATGGCCTCCGGATAACAAACTGAGAAGACTCTTGAATTGCTCCGGATAGATGAAAAGAATTTTTCACGATCAAAACAATTACGAGAGGATGGCAACAAGCTAGAATCACAAATCTTGAAGAGAATGGAGCAAGATTAAAGAGAAACTCTTCTTCGGTCTTCAAAATCCGAGAATGACAATGAGAAACACCACATGAATTATTTAGACACTCCGGAATGAAGAATGGAAAAGTTGAGCCAACGATGAAAAGAATTTAACCGATCTTGGAGAAAGACATTTGACTGATGACAATTCATTCTTACGTCAAACTTCGAAAAGAAATTTGAGGATAGCTCCGGGAAAATAAGAAGAGTCAGGTAAGATCCTGGGAAAAGGCCTATGGGTTAGGGCCCACTCAAAAGAAACAACATTGAATGATTTAAAAGAGAGGTTGCACCGGTTGAATTAAATGACTTGAATGAGATACCAATCTCGAAAGAGCTTGAACGAATGCAGAGTGGAAACACGAATCTTCGAGATATCTTGAGCACTCCGAAACAATTAAATAGCGAGAAGTGAATGAATATGAGGTGCACCGGCATGAGAAGGTATTTGGAACGAGGAGAAAGATATGATCAATAACGCTTGAATTTAAACCACCGGAGAAGAAAAATCAGTGAAGGGTGACGAACTTGAAGCTCCGTTGGCATCTTCCTGAGAAACAACGGATAAGAACATCGACGTAAAAAGGAATGGAGAGACTTCATATGAATAAGATGGACACTTGATTAAGAAATCTGAATCCTTGAAGAAAAATGGGTGGGTGGGCGGGAAAACAAAGACAATTTGGGGTGGATGAAACGAACACTGTTGAGAATAAGTGATAATTGATCTTGCGGAAGTTGAAATGATCGGATCCACTTGAAGAGAAAGCACGCCGGTGAAAAGGATTGACAAAACAATCTTGATGATCAAGAAGGATTAGTGTTCACATCGGGGTATGAGAACACCATTTGGGGAACGTATGGAATCAACATTTGACATTGAAGCAACTCGAATACCACAACTCAAAACAAAACAAAGGATTGGCTTGCAGAATAAGCCGGAACAAACATATGATAGAGATTTCATCCGAAGTTTTCGTGGTGGGGCCTACACGGGCTCGATCGTACAACACCATCATGTACAAGGCAATGCACATGACATACGAAGCGTCCCCGAGTGGGCATAGCCAAGGACTCTTTAAGACACAACGAGACCACTGTAAAACCGACCGTGGATAGGCGGACCACTAGACGTCGAACCCCAATTTCATATCATACACCTGTTAGAAAGATATCCTAGGAGCTACTCGAATTCCCACTTATAAACTCCCGAAACTTTCCGGTTATGCAATTAGGTGTTGGGGATACAGGGGAAGCATAATATCTCACCCAAACTAGCAAATCCTACATCCAGCTGTATCCATCCTTCAACACATAACCAAGAAACCTTCGGAAATCGTCTACCTCAACCTTCGAAAAGCATTCGTTATACGAGTTATGGCAATACTCCCGAACTCCCGCCCCAGTACTGGGTGGCGTCGAGGTTATCTCACCAACAACTGCATAAAAGAGATTTTCGATGTCGGCGAAACTAAACTCAGGTATTCCAGAACTGCAACGATAAAATTGTGATGACAACACCTCGGAGCTCAACTCCCCGGGACACTGCCACAACCCCTAAATGTGAGGAGTCACCAAGAACAATGTTCTCGTCACAAAACCATCGGAACGATTCCAAGATACCCGCGTGATCCTAAATTTTTTTAGTGAAATTTGAGAAGAGAAGAGTCAAAACTCTACGTCAGGATGCCTTACCAGAGTGATGAAGGGACTGGGGAGTAAAAATAATTCGTAAACTCTCCGATATATAATTCCTAAATGACTCAAAACATTTTTGTAGACTCAACAACGGCTGCTAAAAACGATCAAGCAGTGGGGGCTCCTAAGGTCGGGGAAGGCTCTAATACCAACTTGTAACGCTCGATGCGGCTATATCTCCCACGTGTCGAAGCACGACTTAGAGGCATAACCACGTTGAAAGCAATGTCGCAAGTGAGGTAATCTTAACACAACCCATGTAATACATAAGGGAAAGAGATACATAGTTGGCTTACAATCGCCACTTCACACAATACATGAGTAAAGCATTACAACATCCAAATACAATCAAGGTCCGACTACAGAACCAAAATAAAAGAAGAACCCCAAATGCGACAAGGTCCCCGATCGACCCCAACTCGGCTCCACTACTGATCAACTAGAACGAAACAACACAAAGGACAAGATCTTCATCGAGCTCCTCCTGAGCTTGGTTGCGTCATCTGCACGGACTCATCGGCACCTGCAAGCTGGTTTGGCAGTATCTGTGAGTCACGGGGACTCAACAATCTCGCACCCTCGCAATCAAGAATATTTAAGCTTATAGGTAAGGTAAAGGTATGAGGTGGAGCTGCATCAAGCGACTAGCATATATGGTGGCTAACATATTCGCAAAAGAGAGCGAGAAGAGAGGGCAAAAGCACAGTCGAGGAACTATGATCAAGAAGTGATCCTAAAACAACCTACGTCAAGCATTACTCCAACACCATGTTCACTTCCCGGACTCCGCCGGAAAGAGACCATCACAGTTACACACGCGGTTGATGCATTTTAATTAAGGTCAACTTCAGGTTTTCTACAACCGGACATTAACAAATTCCCATCTGCCCATAACCGTGGGCACGGCTTTCGAAAGTTCAAATCCCTACAGGGGAGTCCCAACTTAGCCCATGACAAGCTCTCACGGTCAACGAAGGAATAGACCTCCTCCCGAGACATTCCGATCAGACTCGGTATCCCGGTTCTTCAAGACACATCGACAAGTTAAAACCAATCCAGCAAAACCGCCCGAATGTGCCGACAAATCCCGATAGGAGCTGCACATATCTCGTTCTCAGGGCACACTCAGATTGTCTTAGGTACGGGTAGGCCAGCCCAGAGTTGCCCCTGGTGGCCACCGGCAGCTAACAGGTTGGACCAACACTCAGAGGAGCACTGGCCCGGGGGGGGGGGGCTAAAATAATGATGACCCTCAGGAGCGGGGCTCCCAAGGGAAAAGAAAAGGCTAGGTGGCAAATGATAAAACCAAGGTTGGGCATTGCTGGAAAAGCTTTAATCAAGGCGAACTATCAAGGGGTTCCCATTATAACCCAACCGCGTAAGGAATGCAAAATCCGGGAACATAACACCGATATGACGGAAACTTGGGCGGCAAGAGTGGAACAAAACACCAGGCATAAGGCCGAGCCTTCCACCCTTTACCAAGTATGTAGATGCATTAATTAAATAAGATATATTGTGATATCCCAACAAGTAAACATGTTCCAACAAGGAACAACATCTCCATGTTCCAACAAGGAACAAACTTCTAACTTCACCTGCAACTAACAACGCTATAAGAGGGGCTAAGCAAAGCGGTAACATAGCCAAACAACGGGTTGCTAGGTCAAGGTGGGTTAGAGGCTTGGTTCAACAATATGGGAGGCATGATAAGCAAGTGTTAGGTATCGCAGCATAGGCATAGCAAAAGAGCGAGCAACTAAGCAAGCAAAGATAGAAGTGATTTCGAGGGTATGATCATCTTGCCTGAAATCCCGCAAGAAAGAAGAACGAGTCCATGAAGAAGACAAACGGGCGTAGATGAACGAATCCTCACAGCACGATGTTATCGGAACCAACCCGAAGAAGCAAGGCCGGAAAGAAGCACACAACATAGTAAACAACCACGACATGAACATGGCATGATGCACAACCAAGTATGATGCATGTCCGGTTTAATGAGGCATGGCATGGCAACATGCACAAACAATACTACAAGTTAAATGGAGCTCAATATGCATCGGGATGCATATTGACAAAACACCACATGACGTATTTAGTTTGATCTTGTTTATGTACCCAACAATATTAAATGTTGTTAAACATGGTAAGAGGGTGAAGCAAATGAAAACTACCTATCTTGGCAAGTTTAAATGAGGCCGGAAGCAACGAACGATAATTCCGGTAATTCCCCATATGCATATATTAGGTTTGGTACTGTTCTGCCCTAAACCATATTTTAGAGTTGTTAGGCATGCAAAACAATGTCACCATGACAAACTAGGAAAAATTCTACCCCATTTACATATAAAGATTATTAAAATCGGAGCTACGGTTATTAAGTTATGAAATAAAGCATTTTAACATGGCATAATAGTAAATCTACACAAACAGCAATTTAAACATTTTAAACATGGATGAAAAAGACATATTATGAAACTAGATGAAAAACTAAGCAAGTTTCATATACAAATTTTTTACATGTGATGCTTAGTTTGTGAGATATTAAATGCATGAAGGCTAGGGGTTTTCTGTAACTCTGCAATACTTGGGGTAATAGGACAAAATCGCGGCGCACAGGGAAAAACATATATGGGCCAAATGTGAGCTAGCGGGCCAAACAGGATCGGGCTTGAGGTGCTTCTCACCTCGTGGGCTCACGGCCCAGTCAGGGGAGAGGCTTGGCAGGCCGGTTGAGTAGTGCGCCGGGCCTGGCGATATGGAGGCAGAGGCGCGGTCAACAGGCGCTCATTGTCTCCATACGCACAGGAGGAGGACGAGGCAAGGTCCGCGGGGAGGTGGAGTTTTCTGGCGCTGGTGTACTTTGGTGACGCAGACGGCATGGAGAAGAACGGATCCTGGCGGAGCCTTGCCGGAATGAAGCAGGAGCAGCGGCACGGGACGCAGAGGAGGGTCAATGCGGGCAGGGCTCAGTCGACAGCCATGCACGCTGCTGCTGCTTGATGCAGCCATCGGCGAGGAGATGACGCAGGGGCGCGAGGTTCAGAGCTGCGCGGCGACAGAGATGAGCGGGTCCTGGTGCGGGGCGTCGCCGGCGGAAACCGGCCGGGAACGGGCCAGGGCGGCGGAGGCAGGCGACGGCAGGGTCGGGGCACATCTCGTGGTCCTGCTGGAAACAGAGGAAGCAGAGGAGTGGAGCTGAGAGATGGAGGAGGAAGACGAGGAGAAAGAGAAAACAGGAGGAAGAGGAGGGTCGCGATGCTCATATGCTGCTGATGCTTGGGTGGCCGGCGACCATCACGCTAGGTGGGGCCTGGAGGAGCTCCTCTCCTACGGATTGAACAGGGGAGAGAAAGCAGCGGGGCGCTGGTTGCTCGAGTAGGAGGTGCCCATGGGTCAAGGGGAGAAGGTGGTTGGCTCGGTGGATCGAGTGCTTGGGGTCGTGGAGAAAAAGCTCGGGCTCCTGTTGGTGGGTGGAGGAACTGCGGGAATGGATGAATCGAGGGAGAGGAGGCTGGTTGGTTCGGTGGAAAAATCGAGGAGGGGAAGGAGGCGCGGGTTGGCTCGGGATAGATCTCGATGAAGATGCGGCGGCGGCGGGGTAAGGGACAAATGCCCTAGGTTTTAGGGTTTTGTTCAGATTTAGACTAGGGGTTCTATATATATGGAAAGAGGGGAGTTTAGGGTAGATTTGGACCCTCCGATCAAAATCGGGCGGTTCAAGAAAAACTAGGTTAGGAAGCCCAATAAACAAAACGGAGACGTTTTGTAGATGTTTGGGGATGATCCGGACACAATGGTGGCGACAGTCCGGGTCGGGTCCGGGACAGCTTTTCGGACGCGCGCGCGAGGAGGTCCGCGGACTGACGAGAGAGCCCAGATTGGGCCTGATGGTAGGTAGTGGGCTGTGTAGACGGTCTCAAGCTGAGAGAAGAGAGGAGAGGGAGGCCCGGCGACTGTTTCCGGAAACCGAAAACGTCCGACGTTAGACCGGCTATAATGCCGCTATAGTTATCCGTTGGGGCATCAAACAAACTCCGAATGCGATGAAACTTGGCAGGCGGACTATCTACACTATAATAAGACCGCACGTCAACTTTCATCCCATTCCGAGAACATTTTCCGGCCACTTATAAAATACTATTTCGGACATGCCGCAGGCGCGTGCGAGTGTGGTTGGGCTCAAAACGGACAACGAACGGACTGGGGGAACCCGAACGAATACAAGTTTTGAAAACATGATGATGCAATGCGGATGATGACATGGCAAGATGCAACACACAAGCAAATGACAAGGCAACAACAGCGAATAATTGGAGGACACCTGGCACATCGGTCTCGGGGCGTTACACGGTTCAACGTCCGGTCTATTATATCAGTGAGGTACTCATTGAGTCCAAGCAAAGGTATCCGCATTGGCAGAAGCTGGTGTACGGAGTTTTTATGGCAAGCCGGAAGCTTAAGCAATACTTCCAAGGGCACCCAATTACGTTGGTCAGTTCTGCTCCTTTGGGGGATATCATCCAGAACCGGGAAGCAACTGGCCGGATTGCCAAGTGGGCTATAGAGGTTGGGCCGCACGGATTGAAGTATGTGCCTCGGACGGCAGTTAAGTCTCAAGCACTTGTTGATTTCATCAATGATTGGACGGAACTGCAAGCACCTGAAGAAAAGCCGGATCACACATATTGGACCATCCATTTTGACGGATCCAGGCAATTGGAAGGCTCGGGGGCTGGAGTCATATTAACTTCCCCACGAGGTGATAAGTTTTGTTACGTTCTCCGCTTAATGTTCCCTTGTTGGGTGGTAGGTGCGACATATGCCAACGAGTGGCTTATCATTGTGGGAGCCAGTAAGACGTCGCCGGTGCCTGGAAACGGGATGAGGCGAAGACATGCACGTCGGCGAATCTTACCCAGCTTCGGGGCTCTCCGTGGAGATAACACCCCTACTGCTGCTCTGCGGTGTCTCCGCATGGTCACTAGATGAACAAGTAGCTACACGGTGCTCCTTGAGCTGTTGGCGAGAGGAGGAAGAAGGGCACGGCTTGCTCTCTTCTCCTCCCTATGTGGTGTCTGAGACTAGCAGGGATTGATCTCTCTTTGCATGGATGCCCCGGGGGGTTCATATAGGCCTACCCCCCGGGGGTACAATGGTAATCCGGCTGGGCCCGGGGCCCAACCGTCTGTGTCTATGCTCTCCGGCTTCTGCGCCGGCTGCTGGGGCCTGCCGGCTAGTGGGTCCGGCCGGCTGCTGGCTCCTTGGTCGACAGGCAGGCCCCACTGTCAGGGCCTTGTCGGCGGCTGGTTACTGTTGCTCAATCTTGGTGGCGAGGGCTTCGCCGAAGTGGGCGTGGCTACAGTGCCGCTGCCCGGTGGGCGATCACTGTAGCCCCACCGCGTCTTGTCTCCTTAATGGGGCGTCTTCTTCGAGGGAGGTGGCAAGCCAGCTGTGGGGAGCCGGCTCTATCTTGGGCCGACTGGGGGAGGTCTGGCCACCTGTACAGCACATTGTGCCAGGCGTGCTCCGGGATTCGGGGGTGGCAGGCTTCACTGTAGCCACGCCCTGTCACATCGCCGTTATGTGGATGCAGACTTCGAGGGTATGATCTTGACCGCTTTATGGGAGCCGGCTTCTTGGAGTCGGCCTTCTCGCGGCCGGCTTCTCGGAGCCGGCCCTCCCGCGGCTTCTCTTCATGAGGGCTGAAGTCGGGCCGCCTTTCGATAGCCGGCCTGGAGACAGCCGGCAAGGGGAAGGCGGCCCTGTGTCTTGGATTCTTGAGGGCCGAATCAGCTCGTAATTTTTCAGAAGGGCCAGGCGGAGCCGGCTAGGCTACCCATGGCTATTTACTCCGACAGTAGTCCACGAAGCTGATCGAGCTTCGAGGCTGACAAAGGGACGAGAAGCTAGGTCAGCTTCCTATCCCGAGGGGCCGGCTTTGCTCGTGCGCGCCGTCTTCGAAAAAGCTCCGTTTCTCGTAGGCGGGAACGCGGGCCACGTGGCGAGGAAATCCTGACAACGTACGCGTGTGACGGGACGCTGCCGCAGGCCCGGGCCTGCCACTCACAGGCCTCGGTCCGAGCGCGGATCTTCTGCGGCCCACATGGACCGCTCGCCTTCCCGCGGCGGTTTTATTCTGTCATCAAGGCACAATAATCGCGGGACGTGGGGGAGTGGGAGCAGTTGATCCCCACGTTCCCCCACACCGCGCCTCCTCGGCTCTGCCGCGTGGTCTATAAGTAGGAGGAGGAGGGGGAGCGGCAGAGGCTCGCGTGCTCTCCCTCACTCCGCCCCTTCTCGCCCCCCTTCTTCTTCTCTTCGCCGCAGCAACTCTTTGTCGCGCCGTTCCGCCGTCGCTTTGTCTTGCTCCCCGCCACATCACTCCCATGGTGCTGTCGAGCTCATGGGATGGCTCCAACGTCCACGAGGACCACGTCGAGTTCCTCCGCCGGACACGGCGTCTGCCCGGCGAGAACCTTGTGCGGGTTCGTCAAGCGCCGGCAAGGGAGATTTCGCCGGCACGAGAGGAGGGCGAGCGGGTGATCTTCCGCTCGCACTGCCTGTGCGTCTTCGGCCTCCCGGCGAGCGGATTCCTTCGAGCCTTCCTCGAGTTCTACCACCTCCAGCCACATCACCTCACGCCCAACGCGGTGATGCTGCTGTCGGCCTTCGTCACCCTGTGCGAGGGCTTTCTTGGAGTTCTCCCCACGCTCAAGCACTGGGGGGGAGTTCTTCCAAAGCAAGCTCGGCACCATCGTCACGGGCGTGCCCGCCCCCTGCGGAGCCTTCATTGCCATGAGGCAGGCGAGCGAGAACAATCCGTTCCCGTCCATTGCGCTGATCCAGTCGGTGAAGCTTTGGCAGTGGTCTTATTTCTACGTGAAGAACGTCGCCTAGCAAGGCGACTACGTCAACCTGCCGGATTACGTAGCCTGCCCGCCGGCTGGGAGGCACCCTTCGTGGAGCTACCGGGCCAGGTCGCTGTCTCAGGCCGGGAACGCAGCTGTCTCCCGGCTTCGGGTGATGATCCAGTCGGAGGGCCTGACCGGAGCCGACTTGGTGGCCGCCTTCATGGAGCGCCGGGTTCTTCCGCTCCAAGGCCGGCCTCACATGATCTGCCAAATGAGCGCCCGCTTCGACCCGTGCCGGCTGAGCACCAGGGAGATGCCTCACGCAGAGGTGTCTTACATGGTGAATTATATCTCCAACTGCAAGCTCGTCGAGGATTGGCGATACGCCAAGGAGCCATATTCCCGCGCCAACCCTCCGCCTGCCGTATGTTCTTTCTTATTTTCTTCCTTTTTGTAGCCGGCCTCATGATAGCCAACTCTTGATCAGCTCGTTTGCCTTTTGCAGAACCCTCTTCTCCCGCCGACAGCCGGGGCCACGGGAGTAGAGCGCCGGCTCCTCCCCGACCGCACGATGGACGAGACCGATGATCCGGACCTGGGAGCGGCTGCCATGGAAGACGCCATCGTGAGGGAAGGCGACGAGGCCGGAGGCGCGGGACTCGGGGCCAGCTTCGAGGACTGGCCGGATGACGACGAGGTCGAAGTCGCCCCGCACCGCCAGCCGGCGCCCGATCATCAAGGCGCGGGCTCGTCTGTCGTGCCGGCTGCCCGTGGCGGCGCGCAGAAGCGCCGGGCCGCGTCGACCTTCTTCGGCAGCCGGCCGAAAAAATCCAAGGCCTCCACGGCGGCGACCAAGCGGGATGAGGCGGCCGCGAAGGCGACCCGCTTCCGCAAGGCGGTGAAGCACCCGCAGGCGATCTCTGCGTAAGTCGTCGAATGTCTTGCGTATATATTTTTTGTCTTCTTCATCCGAAACTCTTCTAAACCTTTCTTTTCTTGCCGGATAGGGCGTCGCTTTCTCTCGAGCGAGGTCCTGCCAGCTCCGTAGTCGGGCCGACTGGAGGGTCCTCAAGCTCCCGCCGCGTGGATCCCCGCGCCGACCTTAAGGAGGCCACGGAGCGGAACGTGCGGGAGGCGCGGGAGGAGCGGGAGGCGGTGGAGAAAAGGACCGCCCAGGCGACGAAGGAGCAGGCCGACGCGGCGGCCAAGGCCCGGGCGAAGGCGGCAGCCGCGGAGTCGGAGGAGGAGGCTTCGCACAACCGGCCTCCGCTGCTCGTTGTTCCCCTCCGCGCCGTGGCCCCCGACGTTCCCGTGCCCCCATCGGAGGAGGTCGACCAAGGCCCGCCGGTGATGGAGAGGCGGGAGGATCCCGTGATCTTCGTGGAGGGGGCGTAGTAGACAGCGCCGACTGGAGCGGGCCAAAGCGGCCAGTCAGCTGCGGCGCCAGAGCAGCCGTCAAGGGGCGAGCCGGTGGCAGGGGCCGGCCTCGAGGTGCAGCCGGCATTGCGCCGGTGTGCAGGGGGTGGCGCCTCCGCGCCGGAACCGCATCGAGTAGCGGGCGCCAGCCAGACGGCGGAGGCCCTGGAGACGGCCAGTGTTAGCACGTCCGAGTGGACTCCTAGCGAGGGGACGGGCGAGCTGAATGCGGCGGCCCAGGAGGTCCGGAACCGGCTTCAAGCTCAGGCTGCCTCGCTGCAGCAATACACTCAAGAGTTTCTCTCGACGCGGGCCGTCATCCAGGTGAGTCTTCTGTTCTTGGTTATTTTGCTCTTTCGATTTCTTCCGTGGGGGTGCGTCAGCACACCCACTGGGTGTAGTCCCCAAGTTCCAAGCCGGCTGCTGCGCAGGCGGTTTGGAACTTACCAGGTCCTGACAACTTAACTTATCCTTGCCTCCTGTATAATCTTCCAGGAGTATCATAACCTCCGCGCAGCCACCTTCAACTCCCAGGCTCAGGAGCTGGGCCAGAGAACTGAGGACCTGACCAGCAGCCGGAGTGCGTGTTTGTCTCATTCATCTCCTGTGGGGGCGCGTCAGCGCACCCACTGGGTGTAGTCCCCAAGATTCGGGCCGACTGCTGAGCAGCCGGGTCGGATCTTCCTTGACGACTTCCCCTTATTAATTTTTGGTCTTCATGCTTGCAGGAGCCAATGCCGACTTGAGGGGGCAGCTCAGCGAGGCGCAGGCCGCCCTTCGCGCCAAGGAGACTGAGTGACGCCTTGGTCCTGGAGCGCGACGACTGGCCAAGAAGCTGGCTGACCAGGAGGAGAGCCACAAGGCGGCCCTGAAGAAGGCGCAGGATAACGAAGCCGCCCTGAAGGCCGAGTTCGAGACCGAAGCGGCGGGCTGGGCTGAGACCAGGCAAGCGCTGAATGAAGGCTTCGGCCGTATTGAGGATTTGATCGATGGTAAGCCGCCTTCCTCGCTCCTTGCACGCCCCTTGCCGCCTGATTTGTGTTCTGACTTGTGCTGCTTTTTATTCTCTGTGCAGACTACTTTCCCGGCTACTCCGTCTTTGCTACCCAAACCATCGAGGCCCATCGCAAAGCGCGCCGTCAGGCGGGGGCCGACATCGTGCCGGACGCGAGTCGGACGCTTGAGGAGCAACTCTTGGCGGTCCAAGCGCGGCTGCAGCCGGCTCATCGTATGCTCCGCCACCTCCAGCGCGCCGGGGCGCAGGTGTTGGCCGCCCTCTGGCCAAGTGAGATGATTCCCCGCACCCCGAGTCGGACTGCCGACTGGATGGAAGTTGCGGTTAGCCACTTCGAGGCTTGGAAAGCATCAGCGGCCCGGCTTGGAGCTCGGCGGGCGTTGGAGTTCGTCCGAGTTTGGTATCCGGGGCTGAACCTGGACCAGCTGTGCACCTGGCGGCTGGAGGCCGACGAAGAGCTGGAGGAGGTGCGGCCGGCTATCGCTCAGCGCGCTTCGACGATCGCCGAGTGTACTGACATCAGCATCTTCGCTCCTGAAATTAATGATGACGGCGTTGCCCAGCCGGAGGAATGGTTCGGGCTGGACCCGGCAGCGGGTGAAGACTCGGCAGAGGAGATCGCCTCCAGCGATGAAGGCGAAGACGACGAAGGAGAGGAGGGCGAAGACGTTGAGCCGGCCGGTGAAGCGGCCAGCCAGCCTCAGCCTGATCGTGCCTCCAGCAACGAGGCGCGTGCTAGCGCTCCCTCTGCGGGAGGCGGTGATCATGCCGAGGTTCGCCAGCCGGCCACTCCTCCAGCCGGCACTGCCGTCTCCACCGACCTGCCCGACTCGCCAGTAGCTCCCTTGGCTTAGTCTGCCGTCTTTCTTTTTTCCTGCTTGTTTTCTTTTGAACGATTTTATCAAACTTGCGCAGTTCCACCCACTGGGGGTGTATTCAAACTATGTGGAATGCTGGCCTTTTGAAGGTCTTTTATGTAAATATTATTGCGTGCTTGGTTTCCATTCTTGTATGCTTTTTATCCTTAGGCTGTTTCCTTTGCCGCCTTCCCCTTCTGGGAAGGCAAGTACTCGAGCTTTCTTAGATTGGAGCGAGGTGAATGGAAGCCGGCCGGCCGGCTACTCTGGTAGCCGGTCGGTGGTAGGAGAAAAACCGGCTTTTGTTATATTAGTCCGTTAGTCCCTAGCCGTTTTTCGTGTGGGCACCCGTTCCTGCCCTTAACTCTTGCCAGCCGGACAACCGGTTCTTCGAACTGCGACTTTTGGCAAGAGAAAGCTTGGGAGCCGACACACTACTTGTCTGACTGCGGGTAGGACTTGTAATATAACTCCAGGCGGCCAGTCCCCGGGCCGACTAGTCGAACCCGGTGCCGGACGGAAAAAAGTGAATGCAATGACAAGGCCATAAGCATGATACTTTTCATTTCATAGACAAAAGATGGCAGTCCCCGAGCTCTCCTCGGGGGGCCTATTGTCTCAAACTTAGTACAAAGGTTAGCATGATACATACTGCATTTCAACTATAAAACCTTCGGAGGAGGTTGCCGTTCCATGGTCGTTCCGACTCCTTGCCGGAGTCGTCTCTCTTTCGTGCCTTCGGCTTCTGCGCGTCAATCAGGTAATAGGAGTCGTTGCCTAAGGCTCTGCTGATGACGAAGGGGCCCTCCCAAGGGGCCGAGAGCTTGTGCTGGCCGGCTGTTCGCTGGATCAGCTGGAGCACAAGATCGCCCTCTTGGAAGGATCTTGGCTTGACCTTCCGGCTGTGGTAGCGGCGCAGGCCCTGCTGATAGATGGCGGACCGGCTGAGGGCTAACAGCCGTCCTTCTTCCAGCAGGTCGACACCGTCTTCTCGTGCTTCTTTGGCCTCAGCTTCCGTGTACATGGTTACCCGAGGCGAGTCGAACTCGGTGTCAGTTGGGATGACCGCCTCGGCACCATATACGAGGAAGAAAGGAGTGAAGCCGGTTGACTTGTTTGGTGTAGTGCACAGACTCCAGAGGACAGCCGGCAGCTCATCGAGCCAACAGCCGGCTGAGCGCTCTAGTGGTACGATCAGTCGGGGCTTGATGCCGGAAAGGATGAGGCCGTTGGCTCGCTCGACCTGGCCATTTGACTGCGGGTGGGCGACGGACGCTAGGTCCAACCGGACGCCTTGTGTCGCGCAGAAACGTGCCAAGGCTCCCTTGGCGAAATTCGTGCCATTGTCGGTGATGATGCTGTGTGGTACACCGTACCGAGTTGTTATATCTATGATAAATGTCACGGCAGTCGGCCCATTCAGCTTCTTGATCAGCTTTGCCTCAATCCATTTGGTGAATTTGTCCACGGCGACAAGCAGATGTGTCATGCCACCGCGCGCCGTCTTGAATGGGCCCACCATGTCCAGTCCCCAAACGGCGAAGGGCCAAGTGAGAGGAATGGTCTTGAGTGCTGAAGCCGGCATGTGTTGCTTGGAGCCGAAGAGTTGGCACCCTTTGCAATGTTTAACTAACTTCTTGGCGTCATTCAAAGCAGTCGGCCAAAAGAAGCCATGGCGGAAGGCTTTGGCGACGAGTGATCTTGAGGCCGCATGGTGGCCGCATTCTCCTTGGTGGATGTCCCTGAGGATTGCAATGCCCTTCTCTTTCTCAACGCATCGTTGGAGGACTCCAGTGACACTGCGCTTGACGAGTTCTCTGTTGACGATTGTGTATGCTCCGGCTCGCCGTTGGACTTGTCTTGCCTCTACTTCGTCAGCCGGCATATCTTGGTTTATTAGGAAGTTGAGGATGGATTGAGCCCATGACGGAGCTGCGACTTCTTCTATTGCCAGAACGGCTACTGCGACCAGGGCGGGCGGGCTGGGCGGTGAAATGCTGGAGTCGGCCGCCGCCTGTTGTGTTGGTGTAATCTCCGGGCCGACTACCGCAGTCCCCGAGCCGGGTGAGGCAGTCCCCGGGTCGGGCGTAACTACTGAAGTCCCCGAGCCGCCAGCTGATACCCCCTGGCCGACTATCGAAGTCCCCAGGTCACCTGCTTGGTTCTTCGAGCCAGCTGCGTCGGGGTCAGGCGGCACGAAGATGGAATCAGACTCTGGCGGCTTGATAGACGGCTTGAGGAGGTGTTGTAGAGAGACACCGGTTGGTATTGCTTGCCGAGTGGAGCCTATTCGAGCCAGGGCATCATCTGGCTCGTTGTCGGCTCGTGGTACGTGGAGGAACTCGCATTCTTCAAAATACCCACTGATCTGCTGAACGAGGAAGCGGTAGCTTGCCATATTTGCGTCCTTGGCATCCCAGTCGCCGGATGATTGCTGGACCACCAAGTCCGAGTCGCCATAACATAGGATCCGGCGAATGCCGAGTTCTTTGGCAAGCCGGAGCCCGTGTATGAGCGCCTCATACTCGGCCATGTTGTTGGAGGCGGCAAAGTGAATTTGCAGCGTGTATTTGAGCTTGTTGCCTTTGGGAGAGGTGAGGATGACGCCGGCTCCCAAGCCGGTGCGCATCTTGGACCCATTGAAGTGCATGCGCCAATGAGTGGAGTCGGGAGCCGGCGGTAGGTACTGGGTCTCGGCCCAGTCGACGAGGAAGTCGACCAAAGCTTGGGACTTGATGGCGGTGCGAGGCTGGTAGAAGATCATATAGGGGGCCAACTCGATGGCCCATTTCGCCACCGGCCGGATGCATCCCGGCTGCCTATGATCTTGGCCAGTGGGGCGGTGCATACAACCGTGATGGGATGCTCTTGGAAGTAGGGCTTCAGCTTCTTGGCGGCGAAGTACACACCGTAGCACATCTTCTGGTAGTGCAGGTAGTTCTGCTTCGAGGTAGACAGCACCTCGCTCAAATAGTACACCGGCCTCTGGACTGGCTGGGCTCGGCCTTCTTCTGGGTGTTGGACTACGATGACGGTGCTGACCACCCGGCTGGTTGCAGCAATGTAGAGGAGCATGGACTAGGACAGGCGGCATGGCCAGCATCTTCTTCAGCTCATGAAAAGCTTGATCGGCTTGGTCATTCCACTCGAAGTGGTTGGTCTTCTTCATGAGGCGGCAGAGGGGAAGAGCTTTCTCTCCGAGCCGGCTGATGAAGTGGTTCAGGGAGGCCAAGCATCCGGTAAACTTCTGGACGTCTCAAAGTTTGGTGGGAATCGCCATTCTCTCAATGGCCTTGATCTTTACTAGGTTGCATTCGATGCCGCGTTCGGAGACCAGGAAGCCTAGGAGCTGGCCGGCTGGCACTCCGAACACGCATTTCTCGGGGTTAAGCTTGATTTGGAACCGGCGTAGGTTCTCAAATGTTTCCTTGAGGTCTTCCAGCAAGGTGCCGCGCTTCTCCGTCTTCACTACAATGTCGTCTACGTAGACGTGGGCATTTCTGCCGAGTTGCTTGAGGAGGCACTTCTGCATGCAACGCTGAAAAGTGGCACCGGCGTTTCTCAAGCCGAATGTCATAGTCAGCTAGCAGAAGGCTCCGAATGGCATGATGAAGGCGGTCTTCAGGCGGTCTGCCGGATTTAACTGTATCTGGTGATACCCTGAGTAAGCATCCAAGAAACTCAACAGCTCGCATCCGGCCGTGGAGTCTATCACTTGGTCAATCCTTGGCAGGGCAAAGGGATCTTTGGGGCAGGCCTTGTTGAGGCTCGTGTAGTCTATACACATGTGCCACTTGTAGTTTTTCTTTAGCACGAGGACCGGGTTGGCGAGCCACTCTGGAAAGAAAACTTCCATAATGAAGCCGGCTGCCAGAAGCCGAGCTATCTCCTCTCCCACAATCCTGCGTTTCTCCTCCGATAGTCGGCGGAGGGGTTGTTTGACTGGCTTTGCGTCTTCTCGGATGTGTAGTTTGTGCTCGGCGAATTCCTTCGGGATGCCCGGCATGTCCTTGGGGGACCATGCAAAGATGTCCCGATTCTCACGGAGGAAATCGGCGAGCTCGCCTTCCTATTTGCTATTTAGGTTTGGCCCGATGACGGCAAACCTCTCTGGGTGCTCGGGGTCAAGAGGTATCTTCTTCGTCTCCTTGGCCGGCTGGAAAGATCCTTGAGCATCATGCTCCTTGGGATCGGGGGACAAGGCCGACTGCTTGCCGGCCATGGCCATGACTCGGTCCAACATCTTCTTTTCTTCGGCAATCACAAGGGACTCGGCCAGCCAACTGCTGGCTGCTGCGCACTCAGAGGACTTCTTGTAATTGCCGGCTATGGTGATGACGCCTTTGGTGCTCGGTATCTTCATCTTGAGGTATGCGTAGTGGGGAACTGCCATCAACTTGGCCAAGGCAGGTCGGCCAAGCAATACATGGTAAGGGCTCTCCAGGTCCACCACTTCAAACCAGATCGCCTCCCGGTGGAAGTGCTCCTTGTCCCCAAAAAGTACATCAATCTTGATCTTACCAATGGGGGCGCAGCACAGGCCGGGTACGATGCCATGGAACACAGTCCGAGTAGGCATGAGTTGCTTTGTCTTGACATTCAGCATCTCCATGGTGTCATGGTATAGGATGTTGATGCTGCTCCCGCCGTCTATCAGCACGCGGGAGAATCGGGCAGCGCGTCTATCCGTTGCAAGGGTGGCATCCAAAACCAACGCATAAGAGTCGGGAGATGGCATCACCTCTGGGTGGTCGGTCCGGCTCCAGCTGTTAGGTTTTTCTGACCAGTGCATGTGCTCGGCGGGGTTGGCAGCAACCATGCTGACTTCTTGGTGCTCTCGGCGTTTGCTGCGCCGGTCTTCGGGCTGACTTGTAAAGATGATATAGGCGGCATGCTCGTCGGGGAACTCATCATGCACGGCTCCGACTGCGGGCCGAGCGGCCGAGCGGCTGCGGAGCCGAAGGCGGCGGACCGGCAGGCGGAGGCGGCACGAGCCCTTCGCCTTTAGAGATTCGGATGAGCCAGTGGCACTTCCGGGTCGTGTGGTCGGATGGCTTCGCGCCGCTGTGGAACTTGCACGGGGCATCGAGAGTCTGCTCGTAGAAGAAGGCCGGCTGCCAAGCCGGCTTGCCTCCCCTTTGCTTCTTGGGTGCGGGCCGCGCTTCGGGCTGCTCGTCTTCGACTGTGGCCACCTACCGACTGGTGGAGGGCGGCACCGGGCCCTTGCGCTTGTGGTCGTTCTGGTGTGGGCGTCAGCCGGAGTCCCCAGCCGGCGTCTTGGGCGCCGGGTTGAGTACCTTTCCGGACGCGTCTACCCGGAGTTCGGTCTTCATCGAGGAGTCGGCGGTGGCGTACTTGTCTGCTATGATCAGAAGCTCATCGAGGGTAGTCGGCTCGTCGCAGAGGAGCTTGTGCTAGAGGAGGGTGCCTTCTCGGCACCCGGCAGTGAAGTATTCTATGGCTTGCACCTCGTGCACCCCTTCGCAAGAGTTGCGGAGCTCGGCCCAACGCGTGAGGTAGTCGCGAGTGGACTTGGCGGGGCCTTGTACGCACAAGGAGAGCTGTCTGGGCTTGGGAGCCCGCTTGTAGGTGCTGGTGAAGTTGCGGACGAAGGCTTCTGTGAAGTCTAGCCAGCTGTTGATGCTGTATGGCTTGAGGCTGTTGAGCCAGGTCCGCGCCGTGCCCTGCAGCATGAGGGGCACGTACTTCACGGCAACGCGCCTGTTGCCATTGACTATGCTAACCGCCATGGAGTAGTCGATCAACCAATCTTCCGGCTTCACGGAGCCGTTGTACTTGGGCGTGTCTCTTGGGAGCGAGAACCCTTTGGGGAAAGGCTCGTCGCGGATGCGGGGGCCGAAGGAAGGCGGGCCGACATCGTCTTCTTCTTCTAGCGCCAGGGATCGCGCCAGGCGGTCGATCCAATGGCGGGAGTCATTCTCGCCGACTCCTTCGCAGCGACCTAGCCGGCCGCTGAGAGTCGGATGCGCAACAGGCGGCAGGGTGGGATATCTCTCTACATGGGGCCGGGGTGGAGGCAGGTTGCCCCGCCACTCCACGGCCCGGGGGCGGCCTTCTGCGTCTCGCTCAATGGAGATTCGGGTTCTGCTTCGGCTGGCAGCCGGTACTTTCTCGCGCACCGCGCGGGTTTTACCCGTAGTCGGCATCCGGGACGTCGCGCCGTGATCTCGGCGTGGGGGAGGGCTTTCTGCGCGGGCGTCGGCTTCGTGCCGCTGCGCGGCTGCATCGATCAGCTGCTGGATGCGTCGGGTCATGTGGGGGAGCTCTTCGGCCCCCAGTCCATCTAGCTCGTCTACGGCCGCCTGGGTGGCGTGCAGGTTCTCGAGTGGAGTAGCGTAGACTGGGCGGTCGACTCCTAGCATATCGGCGACGACAGCGCCACGCTGTCTGACAACGTCGGCCCGGCTAGGCCCGCCTGGGGGCGGCGTGCCAAAGGCGGCGCGGTCGGCTTCGCGTCGGTGGGCCTCAGCGAGGCGTCTCATGGAAACCAACTTCTGGCCCTCCGCGAGGAGGGCGAGGCGGCGAGCTTCCAGTGCTTCAGCATCGGCATCAGCCGGGAGGGGGATGGACAAGTCGTGGACTGTCGCGTGCGAGGTGTCATGGGCGCTCTCGTCAGAAGCGCTACCGTGGCCGATGACCATCACCTCGGTGGTGACAGCATCGCAACCATCGGCCCGGGGAAGCGGGTCGTTGTAGATCGCGACGTTGGTGGGGAACGTGTCGAGCGAGGCCGTGTCGGAGTCGACAGGCATCGGATCGGTGGAGCCAACCGACTCCAAGTCCACAGCAGGCTCGCCGGAGACGTGGAGCTGGCCGAGGAGGTTGACGAGGTGGTCGGTGCCCGCGTCGGGGGCGAGCTCGTCAGAGATGAGAATCTTGTCAAGGAGATTGGCGAGGTTGCTCGCTGCACAGATGTTGGTGACGCCTTGTAGCACATCGTGGCAAGCGCCATTGGGCGTGCCAGGCTGGCTACGCTCGCGGGGGAGGAAGAGGGTTCCCGTCCAGAACAGGTCTCCGGACGACGGTGCACCTGGCCCCACGGTGGGCGCCAAATGTCGGGTGGTAGGTGCGACATATGCCAACGAGTGGCTTATCATTGTGGGAGCTGGGGCCTGCCGGCTAGTGGGTCCCGCCGGCTGCCGGCTCCTTGGTCGACAGGCAGGCCCCACTGTTAGGGCCTTGTCGGCGGCTGGTTACTATTGCTCAATCTTGGTGGCGAGGGCTTCGCCGAAGTGGGCGTGGCTACAGTGCCGCTGCCCGGTGGGTGATCACTGTAGCCCCACCGCGTCTTGTCTCCTTAATGGGGCGTCTTCTTCGAGGGAGGTGGCAAGCCAGCTGTGGGGAGCCGGCTCTATCTTGGGCCGACTGGGGGAGGTCTGGCCGCCTTCGGGTGTCTCTCTGCCCGAAGGGGCCCACCGCCCGTGGGCCGTACTGGTAGGCCATCATGGATGACATTAGGGTCAGCGTGGCGACAGTGTTGCGCCAGACGGGCCATGGCCACCTGTACAGCGCACTATGCCAGGCGTGCTCCGGGATTCGGGGGTGGCAGGCTTCACTGTAGCCACGCCCCGTCACATCGCCGTTATGTGGATGGAGACTTCGAGGGTACGATCTTGACCGTTTTAGGGAGCCGGCTTCTTGGAGTCGACCTTCTCGCGGCCGGCTTCTCGGAGCCGGCCCTCCCGCGGCTTCTCTTCATGAGGGCTGAGGTCGGGCCGCCTTTCGATAGCCGGCCTAGAGACAGCCGGCAAGGGGAAGGCGGCCCTGTGTCTTGGATTCTTGAGGGCCGAATCGGCTTGTAATTTTTCAGAAGGGCCAGGGGAGCCGGCTAGGCTACCCATGGCTATTTACTCCGACATCCCTTGTACTAAAAATGCAGCTGAGTATGAAGCCTTGCTCCATGGTCTCCGGATGGCTAAGGAGATGAATCTAAGTCGAGTTAAGTGCTTCGGTGACTCGGACCTCGTGGCTCAACAAGTGTTTGGCACTTGGGACTCCAAGGACCCACTCATGGCAGCATATCGTCGTGAGGTGGATATTGTTGCAGGTCACTTTAAAGGCTATCAGGTGGACCATGTTGTAAGTGCATCTAGTGCCACCCCTAGTTGGTTTTGGAGTATTGACGACAAGCCTAGTTGAGGGACTAATGTGTTTGTGAGAATTGCAGGAAAACACGGGTAGAAGTCCCTCATTGATTCAGTTTTACTACCAGAGATGACCCCTAAAAATGTATGAAGACATTGAAGACAAAGGTGGTATATGAAGATATTCACATTGAAGACTATGACAACAGAAGACACGTTATGAAGCCTATGGAACTCGAAGACTTAGATCCTTCGTAGTTCTTTTTATTCTTGTTGAGTCATAGGAACCACCGTACTGTTAAGTGGGGTCCAGGAGAACCAGTCAGAATGACTGAAGTGATGCCTAAATCAAAAACCTATGTCTTCGAGTGAAGACAATGAGAGAGAATCTTGTCCAGAGCCGGACAAGTCAGCTTTGCTTGTAGCCCAAGTAAAGTTGCCATGAGAGTTCGAAATCTGACCGTTGAGACACGTGTCAGTTCCTTAGTGACCCAGGGTCATTTCGGACAAATCAGGTCGGGTTGCCAAGTGGCTATAAATAGCCCACCCCCACAACCATAAACGGTTGGCTGCTCAGATTTCAGTGCACGGCTTTTGTCGTTTGAGAGCAACCCACCTCGAAGCCTTTGAGAGAAAATTCCTAGTGAGAAGAAAAGCCCTAACCACCCAGAGCCAGAGTAAATTGGGCATCACTTAAGTCTTCTTGTCTGTGTGATCTGAAGACTTATTACACTTGAGGACTGTGAATCCTCTAGACGGTTAGGCGTCGCGTTCAGAGCATCCAAGAGACATTGTGGATTGCCAGTGAACGAAGTTTGTGAAGGTTTGGGAGTCTACCTTGAAGACTTACCGGAGTGATTGGGCGAGGACTAAGTGACCTTAGCTCAAGGAGAATACGGTGAGGACTTGGTGTCCTGAACTGTGTGTTCAGGACTGGGTGTCTGGGACTGTGTGTCCTAAGGTTTAAATACCTAGCCGCTCCAACCAGACGTACAGTTGTCACAGCAACTAGAACTGGTCCAACATATCATTGTCTTCAACGAGTCACCGGTTTCATCTTCACTTCCTTCTCTTGCTGTTACTCATTGTGAAGTCATTGCATGCTTGCTTTATCATTTGTCTTCACAACATGAATGCATGATCTGTTTGGCTTCATAACTTCTTCCTACTTGATCCTTATTACACTGAAGCTGTTTGTCACTGTGCTTTCACTCTATTGAATACATGACCATGGCTGGCCTAGTGTAATCTAACTTCCGCTGCATAGTAATAGGCATAATCTTCACTGTTTGTCTTCATAACTCCCAAGTTTTGAAGACTTTCTTAAAAATCACCTATTCACCCCCCCTCTAGTCGATATAACGCACTTTCAATTGGTATCAGAGCAAGGTGCTCCCTTGTTCTGTGTGATTCGGTTTAACCACCTGGAGTTTTAGCTATGTCGACTGCAGGGATAATCAAAGTCTCCGCTGCGTGCCCCGTCTTCGATGGAACTGAATATCCCTACTGGAAGAATAATATGCGAATGCATCTTGAAGCCATTGATGTCGACCTATGGTATGTCGTCGAGAACGGCGTTCCCAAGGCTGGAGAAGGTGTCACTGCTGCTGATGTCAAGAAGTTCACTCAACTGGACTCTACTGCCAAAAATATCATCTGTGGTCATCTGACAAAAGGACAGTATGGCCGTGTGAGTGCCTTGAAGACATCCAAGCTGGTCTGGGACTGGCTCTCCAAGGTCAATGAAGGCGTCTCAACCCAGAGAGATCAAAGAATCAGTGTTCTTCGCAACCTCTTCAACCGCTTCAAGCGAAATGACAATGAGAATGTCCAGCACACATTTGACCGACTCACTGACATCACAAATGAGCTTCAAGCCCTCGGCGCCACTGAAATCACCAAACATGAAATCGTCAACACGCTGCTGAGATCACTTGATAGTTCGTTTGACATCCTGGCCCTGATGATTCAAGAACGTCCTGATTTCAAGACACTCGATCCGTCTGACATACTTGAGAGGCTCAACACACACGAGTTTCAGCTTTCTGAGAAAAGAGATATCTACGGTCCAAACTATGGGCGAACTCGCGCCTTGAAGGCAAAAGCTGTCTCCTCATCTGAAGAAGAATCTGACTGCAGTTCTGATGATCCTGAAGACATTGGAAGAGAACTTGCAATGCTAGTGAAGAAGTTCCAAAAATTCACCAAGAAGAAAGGCTTCAGAAAATCTTCACAATCAAGCTCAAGGAATGATGAAGCTTCTGCTCATGACTACAAGAAGAAAACATGTCACAAGTGCAAGAAAACTGGACACTTCATCTCTGAGTGTCCACAGTGGGACAATGAGAACAGAAGAAAGAAGAAGAGCAAGGAATATGATTCTGACGACAAGAAGAAGAAGAAATACTCAAAGTCTTCTTCCAAGTCTTCATCAAAGTCTTCATCACACAAGAAGAGCTCATCTGGCAAGGCACGTGCGTTTGTTGGAAAGGAGCTGGATTCAGAGGAGGAGTCCGCATCTGAGGAGGCAGAGGTGGAGTCTGAGGAGGAGTCTGATTCTGGCATTGCGAGTCTGGCTACAGCATACGTCGCCAAGTCTATCTTCAACACTGAAGACAATGACTGCATCACCGACACCGACGCAAATGACAAGAACGACTCCACTCCTACCTACTGCTTCATGGCACGCGGTGCCAAGGTAAACACACGCACTACTCGCTATCAAACATCTAGTGACGATGACTCTGAATGTGATTCAAAACCTAGCTACAAAACACTTGCTAAAATTGCAACTGAACAACAGAAAGCTATGGAACATATTCAAAAACTGTTAGATGGAAGCGATGATCTGTTGGGTGCTGAAATGACTCGATCTGAATCCTTAATTGAAGACATAAAAAACCTTCACGTTAAGTATCAGGAACTTGAAAATCGCCATGATACTCTCTCAACAACTCATGAAAAGCTTTCTTATGATTATCTTCAAAGGAAGCAAGAACTTGAGAAATTGAGGGTGGCTCATGAAGATCTTCAAAAGGAAAACGAGTCACTTCGCTCCGAACAGATCAGTCCCGCTCAGGAAGGATTTGAACCACCATGTCTTAAATGCATTGAGCGTGATAATGCTAATTCTGTTGCTGAATGTTTCGCTGCTACTGCTGTTGCAATATCTTCAACTGTTGACGTGGTAACTAACCCCTCTGCTGAGGATACCACTGCTATTGCTGATGAGAATGCTACGTTGAAGACATTGCTTGAAACAGGGATGTACAAAAGTCTTAAAGGACATCAAACATTATGTGATGTCCTCAAGAAGCAGATCCTGAACCGAAACCCTAGGAAAGAGGGTGTTGGATTTGTGAGGAAAATCAATGCAGATGGCACTTACTGGAAACCTGAGCAGTACCCCAAAACCACATGGGTTGCTGCAAAGGAACTTTCAGCAGATCCATCCAACTTATCTGGCTTCACTTGTGCTAACCCCATTATCATTGATGAATCCTTTGATGCAAACTATAAACTGTTTAAGAATCAGAATGGTCAAGTGTTTGCCAGGTACATTGGTACTAACTGCAGGAATGGACCGCCTATGAAGAAGATCTGGGTTCCGAAAAAGTGTCTGGAAAATCTTCCTGTGAATGTCTTCATGACACCTCACTTAAAGAAGACAAACCTCAGACCAAAGGCTTCGTATGGTCCAAAGGCTTCATACAAACAGAGGACTCACCTGAGTCGCACTAACGCAAATATTTTGCAGGGAAACTATACTCAGGCATATGAATATGAGAGCGGTTCATCGAATCGTGTTCATGTGACCAAAAATTATTCTGCTTATTCCTATGAGTATTATTGTCCACCTGCTAGACTGTTTGCTAAGGCTTCAAAGCCAAAATTCTCAGATGCTGCACTTAGACTTATTGCTTCTAAGCCACCCTTGAAGATGTGGGTGGTTAAGAAAGCTTAACTCTCTTTTGCAGGGAAAGGTCTCCAGCAGAAAAACAAAATCTTCTGATGCTATTGCTAGGAACCTTAAAAATCTTGTAGGGCGCAAGATAAAATGCCCGAATGGCATCATTATGTACTTTGCTCCTGAATCGCATGCTACTCTCCCTATTAGTCCTAATCTGGATCTAAGTTTTCATAACCCACTGGTTCGTCAAATGTTTATGCTTCACAATTCTCTTCGTGAAGCCTATCCCCCTAACTGCACTGTAGGGTACAACACCAGCGACTTCAAAGTCTTCAGAATGGATTATTGACAGTGGGTGTACAAATCACATGACTGGCAGAAGAAATCTCAAAGTGGGCAAGAGCCACATCACATTTGCTGACACTGGTAAAAGTAAGGTATTGGGTCTAGGTAGAGTTGAAATCTCAAAGGATCAACACATGGATAAAGTCATGCTTGTTGAATCCCTTGGCTTCAACTTAATGTCTGTCTCAATGCTTTGCGATTTGAATATGATTGTAATGTTTGGAAAATATCATTGCCTGGTGCTAATGGAATCTGAAAAATCTCTAGTGTTTGAAGGGTATCGGAAAGGTGATTTGTACGTGGTAGATTTCTCAGCAGGACCACAACTTGCAGTATGTCTTCTTGCAAAAGCTTCAGAATGTTGGCTTTGGCATCGAAGGCCTGGGCATGCTGGCATGAGGAACCTCCACACCCTTGCAAAAAAAAGCACGTCATAGGCATCGATGGCGTCAAGTTCAAGAAAGATCATTTATGCGGTGCCTGTGAAGCAGGGAAGATGACAAGGGCAAAACATCCTTCGAAGACAATCATGACTACTACACAACCCTTCGAACTGCTCCACATGGATCTTTTCGGTCCCACTCACTACTCAACTTTTACTACTACTGCTTGCCTCTATGGCTTCATCATTGTTGATGATTACTCTAGATATACTTGGGTACACATAATCCTTTACAAGACTGAAGTGCAGGATGTCTTCAGACGCTTCGCAAATCGAGCTATGAACAATTTTGGCGCCAAGATAAAGCACATCAGAAGTGACAATGGCACTGAATTCAAAAACACTGGCCTTGATACATATCTGGATACCTTGGGCATCACACATGAATTCTCAGCTCCATACACGCCACAGCAGAATGGCGTCGTCGAACGCAAGAACAGAACACTCATTCAGATGGCCAGAACAATGCTAGATGAATACAAGACTCCAAGAAAATTCTGGACTGAAGCCATTGATACTGCATGCCATACAATCAACTGTGTTTATCTTCACAAGCTTCTGAACAAGACATCTTATGAACTCCTAACTGGCAAGAAGCCAAATGTCAGTTACTTCAGAGTATTTGGCGCAAAATGCTGGATCAAGGACCCACACCACACCTCAAAGTTTGCACCAAAAGCACATGAGGGCTTCATGCTTGGATATGGAAAGGATTCACACTCCTACAGAGTCTTCAATCTCTTCCATCACAAAGTGGTCGAAACAGTGGATGTACGGTTTGATGAAACAAATGGTTCACAAAGAGAGCAACTGCCAAATGTGCTAGATGAAGTCCCAGCTAGTGAATCAATCAAGCTTATGGGAACTGGAGAGATTATGCCTTCTGAAGCTCATCCTGAAGAAGAACTCATCATCTCAGCACCTGATCAACATGAAGACAATGCTCAGCATGAAGACATTCCTCCAAACAACAACGCAGATCAGCAAGAGCAAAGTCTTCGCCCATACATCCTCGTGTTGCAAATGAAGTACAGATTGATAGAATACTTGACAGCATCAATGCACTTGGTCCACTCACTCGTTCAAGGGCAACTCAGCTAGCAAACTTCTGTGGGCATTTCGCATTCGTCTCAATATCAGAACCCAAGAAAGTTGAAGAAGCCTTCATGGAACCTGAATGGATTCAAGCTATGCAAGAAGAGCTTCAACAGTTTGAGCTGAATAATGTATGGGAACTGGTTAAGCGTCCTGATCCACGGAAGCACAATATAATAGGCACCAAATGGATATACCGCAACAAGCAAGATGAGCATGGTCAAGTTGTCAGAAACAAAGCTCGTCTCGTTGCTCAAGGATATACTCAAGTGGAGGGCATTGACTTCGATGAAACATTTGCTCCTGTGGCTAGGCTTGAAGCCATACACATACTGCTGGCCTATGCAAATCATCATAACATACTTCTAAATCAAATGGATGTGAAAAGTGCCTTTCTCAATGGCAAGATTGAAGAAGAAGTGTATGTTGCACAACCACCTGGCTTTGAAAATCCAAAACATCCTGATATGGTATACGAGCTCAACAAGGCACTGTATGGCCTCAAACAAGCCCCTAGGGCCTGGTATGATACACTCAAGTACTTTCCGAAGAGCAAAGGTTTCATACCTGGTTCCCTGGATCCCACTCTTTTCACGAAGACATACGATGGTGAACTGTTTGTGTGCCAAATATATGTGGATGACATTATCTTCGGCTGCACCAATCAGAAGTATAGTGAAGAGTTTGGATGTATGATGCAAGAGCAATATCAGATGTCCATGATGGGGGAGCTTAAGTTCTTTCTTGGTCTTCAAATCCGACAACAGAGCAATGGCATCTTCATATCTCAAGAGAAGTATCTCAAAGATTGCCTGAAGAAGTTCGGTATGCAAGACTGCAAAGGCTTCACAACACCAATGCCGGCCAAACATCATCTAGGTCCTGACGACAATGGTAAAGAGTTCGATCAAAAGGTATACCGCTCCATGATTGGGTCTTTGCTTTATTTATGTGCATCTAGGCCAGATATCATGCTTAGTGTTTGCATGTGTGCTCGATTTCAAGCGGCACCAAAGGAGTCGCATCACTTAGCTGTGAAGCGAATTCTTCGATATTTGGCTCACACCCCAACTCTAGGATTATGGTATCCAAAGGGCTCAGAGTTTGATTTGGTTGGATTTTCGGATGCTGATTATGCTGGTGACAAAGTTGATCGCAAGTCTACATCAGGCACATGTCACTTTCTGGGACGATCACTTGTATGTTGGTCTTCAAAGAAGCAGAACTGTGTATCTCTCTCCACTGCTGAATCTCAATACATTGCTGCTGGATCTTGCTGCGCTCAGCTTCTGTGGATGAAGCAAACACTCAAGGATTATGGCATTCATCTGAAGCAAGTGCCACTTTACTGTGACAACGAAAGCGCCATCAAGATTGCCAACAACCCAGTTCAGCACTCGAAGACAAAGCACATTCGTCATCACTTTCTCAGAGATCATGTTGTGAAGGAAGACATTGATATCATACACGTCAACACTAAAGAGCAATTGGCAGATATCTTCACCAAGCCCTTGGATGAGAAGAGGTTTTGCAAGTTACGGTGTGAGCTAAATATCTTGGAATCCTCAAATGTCCTGTGATCAGGCACACATCCTAACACTTATGCATATTGATGACTTAGATGTGCAACACACAAAGTAAAGTATATCTTCAATCAATGAAGACATACATTCTAAGTATGAATACATTAATGTGGAATTTGACTTCGGAGCGCCACGATAATTGTGCGCCGTGTCTGGGTCTAATACTTCCTATACGGTGGGTAACGCCACCACCAAACGTTCCATTTTGAAGTGTTTAACACATGGTGTTACGTTGCAATATCTTCACATTGGTTTGGCTTCGAACGTAACATATCTTCATGATTATCTTCACTACGATGATTATATATATATATATATATATATATATATATATATATATATATATATATATATATATGCTCTAGTGTTCTGTCCTCTACAGCATTCACTTATAGCTATGTCTTCTTGGTTGAATCCTTTGAACTAAGTGAATGTGATCGGACCCTAACCTCTCTATGCTTTCTATCTCAAACTCTATCTCTCCAAGTCATATGCATTCTGTTGAAACTGTCAAATGTCTTCACTGTGTCCTTGTCAGCTGAAGACATAGAGACAACCATAAAAGTCCGTTTTTAATGCTCATTCCTCCACATAAGATCCGGAGAAGCAGGAACGACCGCCCGACAATTTAGGCGTGCGTGGGACGTGGAACAAACCCCAAACTTCCGCTAACTGGCCACGCGTGCCTCAAATGCGAACCGCCAGGGGCACCTGCGTAATAGCACAGTGCCGCCTCTGAGTCTATAAATTCACACTTACCGCAGTCATTATATCCTTCTTCCATCCTTGCACGAACCCTAGCGCCACTGCTAGCACTCGACGACGCCGGAGACGAAGCGCTTCGCTGCCGCAACCTCTCCAACGCCGTCCTCACGCCGACCGCGGACATCGTCCTCTCCGCCATCACCGTAGGTGTTTTCCATCGCCAAGTTAGGGCACGGAGGACTGAACTGCTCGGCATCAACTTCCTTCCGTCTAGCAGTTCCAGTGTGGTAAATAAAACTTCTTTTTACAGCCTCTTTTGATCTCTTGGTTCTGTCACTTTCAACCATAAGAAGTTTCTCTTCACACCAGTTAGATCTCTCGCTGCATCTCATAACATGCCTAGTATATTCACTTGTGCTTCATAAAGTAGTTAGATTCCTCACTTGTACTGATCTATGGGTTCGTACAAATCTGGAACCAACTTCTTATCTATAAGTGAATGTCTTCGCACAATGAGGTCAATGTCTTCTAAACAGATTAATCTTCAAAACCTTCTGAGAATGCATATGACCTCTTCCCCTTCCCTCGCACCTTAATGCTGTCACAGGTACATGTCCATGGGAGAATCCTTCGGTTCTCATAGTCTGCATTCATTTGCAGAATTCCTACAGCATCACATAAACTCTCCTGAAGCCAGTTCCTGTTTGTCAAGAAAAAGAAAGCCTTTGAAGCCTTTGAAAGTTTTGAAGCCTTTCAAGTTAAAGTTTATGGCTTCAGTTGCAGCAGCAAGAAAGGGGGGCAGACAGAGACGTGAGGGAACTTCCAAGGAGCTGCCTGAAGACTTGGCAGAAATGTACAAAACAGATCCAGAAGAGAGCTATGGGCAGCGCAAAACCCGAATCCAATGGATTTGACGCTATTGGGCAGAACAGTGGTTCAAATACCGCTTCGTCACCCAGGAGTATGCTGGAAAGAATGCTATCAAGAGTCCATGGGGGTATATCTTATACAAGAACCTTGTACCCAGGACCAGAGATGAAGCCATTGCTCAAGGCTTCTACCCATGCATGGTCCGAGGACCACAGCCTGATGATGCACATCCGTCGTCACTTCTCTGGTGTCGTGACGACAATCTCTGTTTGCCAATCATCGGTCCGTTTGCCAATCTTGAGGGCCTGATCACCCACATCTTGGTCCAAGGGACTGCTGTGAATGACCCTCCAGCTGATTCTGAGTCTCATGAAGCTCCTGCTGTGCCGAAGCCAAAGCAGACAAAGAAACCAAAAGCTTCGAAGCCGGCCCCTGCCTCAAAAATCTCAAGGGCGAAGCCATTGAAAACTGCACCTCCTGAAGTCAGTGTGCAGTCTGAAGATGTATCCCGCATCTCCAAGCCCCTGAAGGATAAGGAGCCCCAGCAACACACAGGCAAAGAGCTCACTGCTGCTGCCATTCTGCGCAGTGAAGCCATTGATCTATCAAGCGATGAAGATCTGGGCGATGACGCACTAGAACAGCTCATCAACAGCAAGGAGGAAGCGGAAATCTTCAACAATCTGCCTCTCTTTGATGTCGCCATCATCCACAGCTTCATCGATGAATGGTTTGACACACCAGATATAAGCTTCAATGATCTGCAGCTGCCTCTTGGACTCAGCGTCGCCTTCCAAGGCGCAATTGCTTCAGAACTGGCCATTGCTCAGCGCATCGTTGAGCTGAAGCAGAAAATTGATCATGAAAAAGCTCAGTTCAAGAAGCACATGGCTAGTCTTAGCGTGCAGGAAGTGAGAAGCTTCAAAATCATGCTGCATGATCTCAAAGAAAACTTTCTGAAGAAGCGTGCTGAAGCTCAAGGCTCGCGTGAAAGGATGAAGTCATTGGCTGACAAATGTGTTTAAGCCTACAACGAGGCTGAAAAGCACAAGGCACTTGGGCATCCAGGCATCGACCCCAAGATGGCCGCAAAGAAGAAGAAGCAGCCTGCTGTGAGTGAACCAGAGGCATCAAGACAAGCAGCCACTCCCATTGTCTTCCCAACTGCCACGACTGGCTCGAAGCCAAAGAGCCGGTCAACAGCTTCAGAGCTAAAGAAGACAAGAGCTGCAGAAGCTGAAGCCAGAAAAAGGAAGAGCTCTGAAGCCTCTCCTTCTGCCCCCAGTAAAAAGAAGCGCAAGACTAAGAAATCTAGGGCTGCTCCCACAGAGCCCTTGATGGTTGAACCCCTTTCTGTCATTTACCCCAATGCAGAAAGAAGACTAACAGTAAATGAGCCTGCTCCCACAGAGGCACCTGACGCTGAAGATATTCCAGCAGTCGACCCACTAGCTGCTGAAGACATTGGTCATCAGGACAATGTGCAAGGTGATGCAGCCCTTCCTCCGCTTGAAACAAGCGAACCCATCAGCATTGGTTGTCCTCTGACGCCAATGGCACAAGATGAGTCATGGGCGGATCGCCCTCAGGAGGAAGAAGACATTGAGGCCCAGCCCACTCCGACACCACAAGCGTCGTCTGCGTTCCGTAGGCTTCGCAAAGGTCCACGGCCTCAAGTCCAGTCTACAGAAATTCCAGCTGCATCAGCCGAAGACAATGAAGAAGCACCTCCAGAACCCACTCCCTCGCTCCATCAAGATGCAGTTCCCCAAGAGAACGTGCCTGAAGATGTCCCTCAAACTACTAACACTGAAGCCAATGTGGAGCCCGCCCCACCAAATGCTTCAGCGGACAGCGAAGCCACTGAGCCAGACACTTCAGTTCCTGAGTCTGCTGCAGGTCCACAATTTGACTATCACATAGAGCACAGGCCTCATGTCCAGAAGCCAGTCCCAAGGCTTCCAAGGTTCCCAGGTCCTGCATCAGCACCTGGCTCCTTTGATGTAAACAGCTTCAAGGCAGACAACACATTTTTCGATATCTCCAAGAACCCCTATTCAAGGGAAAGGATTGTATCAGACAGGTTCTGGAGCTATTCACAGCGCAGCTATTATTCTTGCATCTTATACAACCAAGGTCGCATCTTCCCTCACAAGCGCCTTGAGGTTGAAGCTATTGCTGGTCTGCCATGTCTTGAGGAAGCTTTGGACTGCTTCAGGCAAGTGGGTCTGCTGCCGTTCGTGACTGATGAAGAGCACTGGAACGAAGAGCTTCTGCTTCAGTTTTATGCCACTCTCCACATCAAAGGCTACAACAGAGATCCGAAGACTTGGATCCTGGAGTGGATGACCGGAAATGTCCATCATGAAGCCAATGCATTTAACATCATTGAGCTCACCGGCCTGCCCACTCCAGGCGAATTCTTCGAGGAAGGCTGCCAATCACATTCTGAAGCTATTGAGAGTATTTTCCAGAGACCTGAACCCAATATGAGTCAGATGCTCTCAATGATGAAGCCATTTCCTCAGGATGCACCCTATCCAACTGAGTTCTTCGTTGAAGACCTAGAGTACCTGCCCAGGACCATATATCATATTATCCGGCGGACTCTCTGGCCCATTAAGGGACACTCTCCACATGCCAAGATTGAGGGTGCAATGAAGACTCTCATATTCTATATCATGCATGGCAAATGCTTCAACTCATAGGATCTTTTCATACGACAACTTGCTGCGTCAGGCTCGGACTTATTTGGTCTAAAAATCTATGCCCCTTGGGTGATGAGGCTGATCAAACTGCACTCTACAATTTCGTATCAACCCTTAGCCCGAAACCATCGCATCTTCCTGCCAGATGTGGATATCTCTGCTGAAGCAATATACCCTGAGCCTGCCAAGCAACCAATAAGTCTTCAGAATGCCGAACACCAGAGCTTCACGCAGAATGTTGAAGGTGTTGAAGCCATGTCCAGGGTCTATCCGATGGCTGGCACTACACGTGCACCCGCATCAACTGAGGCCACAGATAGCACAAATGCTCCAAGACCCAAGAAGCGTGCTCGTGTCCTCACTGACCGAGAGCTTCTTGTGGCCCTTCACCAAAAGCAAGATAGGCATCACGACTGGCTGAAACGTCAGATGAAGAGCCTCTTGGTGGATGTCAATCGTCTTCGAAACCTGGCCACCAAGAATGCCTTCGTTACACATGAGACTTGCCGTCGTACGTGGAAAGGGCTCTCAATGATCTGCACTGAAGCTGAACTTGAAGAGGATGGCTTCACAGAGCGCTTCAAATTTGACACCACACCTCCTAGGAGGGTTGTGATGCGCAACACACCGTCACTTGAAGACTCTGAGTATTCCTCATCTGCTGCCACCGTCACTGCGAGGATCATTGATGAAGATGATGATGCTACTTCACCACCACCTACCTCAGCATCTCAAAGCTCAGCACCACCAAACAACTCCACCGACCCTGTTGCGCTTGGGAACGCGTAGAAAACTCTATGTCTTCAAACCTTTTTGGTCATTCCTGACAAAAGGAGGAGAAGCATATGATGTTTATAGTCTTCAAGCGGGTCAACATGGGCGGGTGCCTTGTTTTGTTATACTTTGCTTCGTGTTTACAACTCTTGTTTTTGCTTCATTTGGTTCTTTTGAGTTGTAAACACTAAAACTCGATGGTCGTCTGCTACTTGTTTACCACTCTGTTTGCGAAGATAAATTCCGCATGTGCGACGATAAATTCCGCACTCATCTCATTCTGCAGACGTCCATTTTCCATTATGCATGTCATTATCTTCATATACTTTCACATGCACAGTGGATTGTCATCATAAGCTGAAGCTGATCTCCACAAGTACAACCTGCCATGTGCATTTGCATTCCAAAAGCAAATTAACTTATATGCACATCTTCAGGGGGAGCTCTTGCAACTTATGAAGACAATTCCTTTACAAACTTCACACTTTATATTCCCCGTTGAAAACTTCAACTAGTTTGTCATCAATCACCAAAAAGGGGGAGATTGTAAGTGCATCTAGTGCCACCCCTAGTTGGTTTTGGAGTATTGACGACAAGCCTAGTTGAGGGACTAATGTGTTTGTGAGAATTGCAGGAAAACACAGGTACAAGTCCCTCATTGATTCGGTTTTACTACCAGAGATGACCCCTAAAAATGTATGAAGACATTGAAGACAAAGGTGGTATATGAAGATATTCACATTGAAGACTATGCAACAGAAGACACGTTATGAAGCCTATGGAACTCGAAGACTTAGATCCTTCGTAGTTCTTTTTATTCTTGTTGAGTCATAGGAACCACCATACTGTTAAGTGGGGTCCAGGAGAACCAGTCAGAATGACTGAAGTGATGCCTAAATCAAAAACCTATGTCTTCGAGTGAAGACAATGAGAGCGAATCTTGTCCAGAGCCGGACAAGTCAGCTTTGCTTGTAGCCCAAGTAAAGTTGCCATGAGAGTTCGAAATCTGACCGTTGAGACACGTGTCAGTTCCTTAGTGACCCAGGGTCATTTCGGACAAATCAGGTCGGGTTGCCAAGTGGCTATAAATAGCCCACCCCCACAACCATAAACGGTTGGCTGCTCAGATTTCAGTGCACGGCTTTTGTCGTTTAAGAGCAACCCACCTCGAAGCCTTTGAGAGAAAATTCCTAGTGAGGAGAAAAGCCCTAACCACCCAGAGCCAGAGTAAATTGGGCATCACTTAAGTCTTCTTGTCTGTGTGATCTGAAGACTTATTACACTTGAGGACTGTGAATCCTCCAGACGGTTAGGCGTCGTGTTCAGAGCATCCAAGAGACATTGTGGATTGCCAGTGAACGAAGTCTGTGAAGGTTTGGGAGTCTACCTTGAAGACTTACCAGAGTGATTGGGCGAGGACTAAGTGACCTTAGCTCAAGGAGAATATGGTGAGGACTTGGTGTCCTGAACTGTGTGTTCAGGACTGGGTGTCTGGGACTGTGTGTCCTAAGGTTTAAATACCTAGCCGCTCCAACCAGACGTACAGTTGTCACAGCAACTGGAACTGGTCCAACATATCATTGTCTTCAACGAGTCACTGGTTTCATCTTCACTTCCTTCTCTTGCTGTTACTCATTGTGAAGTTATTGCAAGCTTGCTCTATCATTTGTCTTCACAACGTGAATGCATGATCTGTTTGGCTTCATAAGTTCTTCCTACTTGATCCTTATTACACTGAAGCTGTTTGTCACTGTGCTTTCACTCTATTGAATACATGACCATGGCTGGCCTAGTGTAATCTAACTTCCGCTGCATAGTAATAGGCATAATCTTCACTGTTTGTCTTCATAACTCCCAAGTTTTGAAGACTTTCTTAAAAATCGCCTATTCACCCCCCCTCTAGTCGATATAACGCACTTTCAAGCCGGTTTAACATGCTTCTCCTTTCGAAAAACAATGATCTTATTTTGGGCACCATGTTGCCTTGTAATAGGCTAGCTGATACTCTTGATCTTAATATGCCTTCGTGCATAACCACTGCAACTTGTGCTTCCTTTGGGTGATGAACTGTCCAAAGTATTTTCTGCCATCATTGGACATGAAGTTGGCTTAGCCAATCTTAAAGCAGAGGTTTATAAACCCACACTGTTTGGAGGAGATAGCAGCTCCTGTATATATATAATGCCAGTTTACCATGTAAACCATGCCGGGTTGTAAAACACCGTGTGACTCTGTAATAGGATGTTAACAAAAAATCAAACCGAGCAAATAGTCGCTGGATTAAAAATGGACCGTGTTCCGTCAATTGACAGTGTGAACCGGTTTAAAACTTTGTCGGTTTAAAAAACGCAATAAAAAGAAAGAAATATCTTTCAAAGAAAAGTGTGAAGCAAAGGCAATGACAAAACCGTTTGCAAAAAGAGGCTTATTTGAGTTGATTAGATGGCGTTACCATGGTCGAACACGACCAAGATCCCGATAGGTGTAGCTATGGTTCAAGTTAGCCAGGTCCCCAAATGAAACCATGGCATTTATGCCGATCAAGTGGCATGGTAATGGTTCGGGTTCTACCAAGCCCCCAAGTGATTCTGTGGCCTTAGGCCGATCAAGAGGCATGACTGGTTCAGACGTGACCAAGTCCCCAAGTGATCTGGTGGCTCTCGCCTATCAAGAGGTATTGCATTGGTTCAGACACGACCAAGCCCCCAAGTGACATAACATAATGCTTTTGAAAAGCTAACTCAAGGGGTAAACTGGAGGCCGCTTTAGAACAACTCCGTGTAACCACACATGATGTAAAAGAACAGATACCCCGCTTTAGCTGAGGTTCCGGTTTATTATATTTAATCATAATATATACATCATCGTAATATGTACATAAGTAGAGCCAATGGCTCAAGTATAGTAAGGCCGAAGATGAGCTATGTTCCATGGCATGTTGGTCTCGTCCTCTGATGTACGTGAGTCTTTATGCTCTCGAATATCGATCAGATAGTATGACCCGTTGTGCAGTTTCTTGCTGACCACGAAAGGCCCCTCCCAAGGTGGGGATAGCTTATGCATATCAGTCTGATCTTGGATGAGCCGAAGCACCAAATCCCCTTCCTGAAAGGTTCTGGTTCTGACTCGGCGACTGTGATAACGACGAAGATCCTGTTGGTAAATCGCCGATCGGGCGGCTGCTATGTCACGCTCTTCATCCAACCGGTCCAAAGCATCTTGCCGTGCTGTCTCATTGTCCGTTTCAACATAAGCCGTCACACGAGGTGAATCATGACGGATATCACTGGCGAGAACCGCCTCCGCTCCGTAAACCATGAAGAACGGTGTGTATCCTGTTGATCTGTTGGGTGTGGTATTGATGCTCCATAACACAGATGGTAATTCTTCTACCCAACAACCCGGCGTTCTCTGCAAAGGAACCATGAGCCGGGGCTTGATGCCTCTCAAGATCTCTTGATTAGCCCTTTCTGCTTGACCATTGGACTGTGGGTGTGCCACTGATGAAACGTCGAGCCGGATATGCTCCCGTTCGTAGAACTCCTTCATGGCACCCTTGGACAAATTGGTACCATTATCTGTGATGATACTGTGTGGAAAGCCAAACCGGAAAATCACTTTTTTGATGAACTGAACCGCCGTGGCTGCGTCACACTTGCTAACAGGTTCTGCCTCCACCCATTTTGTAAACTTGTCAACCGCCACCAGGAGGTGGGTCTTCTTATCTTTGGACCTTTTGAAAGGCCCAACCATATCCAGCCCCCAAGTCGCAAACGGCCAAGTAATTGGAATCATTCTCAATCCTTGAGATGGCACATGAGCACGTCTTGAAAACTTTTGGCAACCATCACATCGTCTGACCAGATCCTCCGCATCAGCATGAGCAGTTAACCAATAGAAGCCATAGCGAAACGCTTTAGCCACCAAAGATTTTGAACCGGCGTGGTGACCACAATCTCCTTTGTGGATCTCATGCAAAATTTCACGGCCTTCTTCAGGAGACACACAGCGTTGAAACGCCCCTGACACACTGCAATGATGCAACTCGCCGTTGATAATAGTCATGGACTTGGACCGCCGGATTATCTGTCGGGCCAGAGTCTCATCCTCTGGTAAATCGCCCCGGTTCTTGTACGCCAGGTAAGGAAGCGTCCAATCCGGAATAACATGAAGAGCTGCCACAAATTGAGCCTCCGGATCAGGGATAGCCAAATCCGCTTCACCAGGGATCTTGACCGACTGGTTGTGCAGCACATCCAGAAAAACATTGGGCGGGACCAGTTTGCGCTGAGAGCCCAGCCGGCTTAAAGCGTCCGCCGCTTCATTTTTCCGCCGGTCCACATGTGAAAGTGCGTTATATCGACTAGAGGGGGGTGAATAGGCGATTTTTAAGAAAGTCTTCAAAACTTGGGAGTTATGAAGACAAACAGTGAAGATTATGCCTATTACTATGCAGCGGAAATTAGATTACACTAGGCCAGCCATGGTCATGTATTCAATAGAGTGAAAGCACAGTGACAAACAGCTTCAGTGCAATAAGGATCAAGAGGAAGAAGTTATGAAGCCAAACAGATCATGCATTCATGTTGTGAAGACAAATGATAAAGGAAGCATGCAATGACTTCACAATGAGTAACAGCAAGAGAAGGAAGTGAAGATGAAACCAGTGACTCATTGAAGACAATGATATGTTGGACCAGTTCCACTTGCTGTGACAACTGTACGTCTGGTTGGAGCGGCTAGGTATTTAAACCTTAGGACACACAGTCCCAGACACCCAGTCCTGAACACATAGTTCAGGACACCAAGTCCTCACCGTATTCTCCTTGAGCTAAGGTCACTTAGTCCTCGCCCAATCACTCTGGTAAGTCTTCAAGGTAGACTCCCAAACCTTCACAGACCTCATTCACTGGCAATCCACAATGTCTCTTGGATGCTCTGAACGCGACGCCTAACCGTCTGGAGGATTCAAAGTCCTCAAGTGTAATAAGTCTTCAGATCACACAGACAAGAAGACTTAAGTGATGCCCAATTTACTCTGGCTCTGGGTGGTTAGGGCTTTTCTCCTCACTAGGAATTTTCTCTCAAAGGCTTCGAGGTGGGTTGCTCTTAAACGACAAAAGCCGTGCACTGAAATCTGAGCAGCCGACCGTTTATGGTTGTGGGGGTGGGCTATTTATAGCCACTTGGCAACCCGACCTGATTTGTCCGAAATGACCCTGGGTCACTAAGGAACTGGCACGTGTCTCAACAGCCAGATTTCGAACTCTCATGGCAACTTTACTTGGGCTACAAGCAAAGCTGACTTGTCCGGCTCTGGACAAGATTCGCTCTAATTGTCTTCACTCGAAGACATAGGTTTTTGATTTAGGCATCACTTCAGTCATTCTGACTGGTTCTCCTGGACCCCACTTAACAGTACGGTGGTTCCTATGACTCAACAAGAATAAAAAGAACTACGAAGGATCTAAGTCTTCGAGTTCCATAGGCTTCATAACGTGTCTTCTGTTGTCATAGTCTTCAATGTGAATATCTTCATATACCACCTTTGTCTTCAATGTCTTCATACATTTTTAGGGGTCATCTCTGGTAGTAAAACCAAATCAATGAGGGACTTCTACCTGTGTTTTCCTGCAATTCTCACAAACACATTAGTCCCTCAAGTAGGCTTGTCGTCAATACTCCAAAACCAACTAGGGGTGACACTAGATGCACTTACAATCTCCCCCTTTTTGGTGATTGATGACAAACTAGTTGAAGTTTTCAACGGGGAATATAAAGTGTGAAGTTTGTAAAGGAATTGTCTTCATAAGTTGCAAGAGCTCCCCCTGAAGATGTGCATATAAGTTAATTTGCTTTTGGAATGCAAATGCACATGGCAGGTTGTACTTGTGGAGATCAGCTTCAGCTTATGATGACAATCCACTATGCATGTGAAAGTATATGAAGATAATGACATGCATAATGGAAAATGGACGTCTGTAGAATGAGATGAGCGCGGAATTTATCGTCGCACATGCGGAATTTATCTTCGCAAACAGAGTGGTAAACAAGTAGCAGACGACCATCGAGTTTTAGTGTTTACAACTCAAAAGAACCAAATGAAGCAAAAACAAGAGTTGTAAACACGAAGCAAAGTATAAGAAAACAAGGCACCCGCCCATGTTGACCCGCTTGAAGACTATAAACATCATATGCTTCTCCCCCTTTTGTCAGGAATGACCAAAAAGGTTTGAAGACATAGAGTTTTCTACGCGTTCCCAGGCGCAGCACGGTCGGTGGAGTTGTTTGGCGGTGCTGAGCTTTGAGGTGCTGAGGCAGGTGGTGGTGAAGTAGCATCATCATCTTCATCAATGATCCTCGCAGTGACGGTGGCAGCAGATGAGGAATACTCAGAGTCTTCAAGTGACGGTGTGTTGCGCATCATAGCCCTCCTAGGAGGTGTGGTGTCAAATTTGAAGCGCTCTGTGAAGCCATCCTCTTCAAGTTCATCTTCAGTGCAGATCATTGAGAGCCCTTTCCACGTACGACGGCAAGTCTCATGTGTAACGAAGGCATTCTTGGTGGCCAGGTTTCGAAGACAATTGACATCCACCAAGAGGCTCTTCATCTGACGTTTCAGCCAGTCGTGATGCCTATCTTGCTTTTGGTGAAGGGCCACAAGAAGCTCTCGGTCAGTGAGGACACGAGCACGCTTCTTGGGTCTTGGAGCGTTTGTGCTATCTGTGGCTTCAGTTGATGCTGGTGCACGTGTAGTGCCAGCCATCGGATAGACCCTGGACATGGCTTCAACACCTTCAACATTCTGCGTGAAGCTCTGGTTTTCGGCATTCTGAAGATTTATTGGTTGCTTGGCAGGCTCAGGGTATATTGCTTCAGCAGAGATATCCACATCTGGCAGGAAGATGCGATGGTTTCGGGCTGAGGGCTGATACGAAATTGTAGAGTGCAGTTTGATCAGCCTCATCACCCAAGGGGCATAGATTTTTAGACCAAATAAGTCCGAGCCTGACGCAGCAAGTTGTCGTATGAAAAGATCCTGTGCGTTGAAGCATTTGCCATGCATGATATAGAATATGAGAGTCTTCATTGCACCCTCAATCTTGGCATGTGGAGAGTGTCCCTTAATGGGCCAGAGAGTCTGCCGGATAATATGATATATGGTCCTGGGCAGGTACTCTAGGTCTTCAACGAAGAACTCAGTTGGATAGGGTGCATCCTGAGGAAATGGCTTCATCATTGAGAGCATCTGACTCATATTGGGTTCAGGTCTCTGGAAAATACTCTCAATAGCTTCAGAATGTGATTGGCAGCCTTCCTCGAAGAATTCGCCTGGAGTGGGCAGGCCAGTGAGCTCAATGATGTTAAATGCATTGGCTTCATGATGGACATTTCCGGCATCCACTCCAGGATCCAAGTCTTCGGATCTCTGTTGTAGCCTTTGATGTGGAGAGTGGCATAAAACTGAAGCAGAAGCTCTTCGTTCCAGTGCTCTTCATCAGTCACGAACGGCAGTAGACCCACTTGCCTGAAGCAGTCCAAAGCTTCCTCAAGACATGGCAGACCAGCAATAGCTTCAACCTCAAGGCGCTTGTGAGGGAAGATGCGACCTTGGTTGTATAAGATGCAAGAATAATAGCTGCGCTGTGAATAGCTCCAGAACCTGTCTGATACAATCCTTTCCCTTGAATATGGGTTCTTGGAGCTATCGAAAAATGTGTTGTCTGCCTTGAAGCTGTTTACATCAAAGGAGCGAGGTGCTGATGCAGGACCTGGGAACCTTGGAAGCCTTGGGACTGGCTTCTGGACATGAGGCCTGTGCTCTATGTGATAGTCAAATTGTGGACCTGCAGCAGACTCAGGAACTGAAGTGTCTGGCTCAGTGGCTTCGCTGTCCGCTGAAGCATTTGGTGGGGCGAGCTCCACATTGGCTTCAGTGTTAGTAGTTTGAGGGACATCTTCAGGCACGTTCTCTTGGGGAACTGCATCTTGATGGAGCGAGGGAGTGGGTTCTGGAGGTGCTTCTTCATTGTCTTCGGCTGATGCAGCTGGAATTTCTGCAGACTGGACTTGAGGCCGTGGACCTTTGTGAAGCCTACGGAACGCAGACGACGCTTGTGGTGTCGGAGTGGGCTGGGCCTCAATGTCTTCTTCCTCCTGAGGGCCATCCGCCCATGACTCATCTTGTGCCATTGGCGTCAGAGGACGACCAATGCTGATGGGTTCGCTTGTTTCAAGCTGAGGAAGGGCTGCATCACCTTGCACATTGTCCTGATGACCAATGTCTTCAGCAGCTAGTGGGTCGGCTGCTGGAATATCTTCAGCGTCAGGTGCCTCTGTGGGAGCAGGCTCATGAACTGTTAGTCTTCTTTCTGCATTGGGGTGAATGACAGAAAGGGGTTCAACCATCAAGGGCTCTGTGGGAGTAGCCCTAGATTTCTTAGTCTTGCGCTTCTTTTAACTGGGGGCAGAAGGAGAGGCTTCAGAGCTCTTCCTTTTTCTGGCGTCAGCTTCTGCAGCTCTTGTCTTCTTTAGCTCTGAAGCTGTTGACCGGCTCTTTGGCTTCGAGCCAGTCATGGCAGTTGGGAAGACAATGGGAGTGGCTGCTTGTCTTGATGCCTCTGGTTCACTCACAGCAGGCTGCTTCTTCTTCTTTGCGGCCATCTTGGGGTCGATGCCTGGACGCCCAAGTGCCTTGCACTTTTCAGCCTCGTTGTAGGCTTGAAAACATTTGTCAGCCAATGACTTCATCCTTTCACGCGAGCCTTGAGCTTCAGCATGCTTCTTCAGAAAGTTTTCTTTGAGATCATGCAGCATGATTTTGAAGCTTCTCACTTCCTGCACGCTGAGACTAGCCATGTGCTTCTTGAACTGAGCTTTTTCGTGATCAATTTTCTGCTTCAGCTCAACGATGCGCTGAGCAATGGCCAGTTCTGAAGCAATTGCGCCTTGGAAGGCGACGCTGAGTCCAGCAGGCAGCTGCAGATCATTGAAGCTTATATCTGGTGTGTCAAACCATTCATCGATGAAGCTGTGGATGATGGCGACATCAAAGAGAGGCAGATTGTTGAAGATTTCCGCTTCCTCCTTGCTTTTGATGAGCTCTTCTAGTGCGTCATCGCCCAGATCTTCATCGCTTGATAGATCAATAGCTTCACTGCGCAGAATGGCAGCAGCAGTGAGCTCTTTGCCTGTGTGTTGCTGGGGCTCCTTATCCTTCAGGGGCTTGGAGATGCGGGATACATCTTCAGACTGCACACTGACTTCAGGAGGTGCAGTTTTCAATGGCTTCGCCCTTGAGATTTTTGAGGCAGGGGCCGGCTTTGAAGCTTTTGGTTTCTTTGTCTGCTTTGGCTTCGGCACAGCAGGAGCTTCATCAGACTCAGAATCAGCTGGAGGGTCATTCACAGCAGTCCCTTGGACCAAGATGTGGGTGATCAGGCCCTCAAGATTGGCAAACGGACCGATGATATTGGGTTCCGCGTCGCGTGTGCCATCTGCCCTTGGTGAGGAGGGACCGGGGTTGAAGTCAAGCCCAAATTTCTTCTTGTTTAGCTTCGCTGACTGTTGGGCAAACTGAAAGTTGCGCTTGAAGAGATTGTCGTCACGACACCAGAGAAGTGACGACGGATGTGCATCATCAGGCTGTGGTCCTCGGACCATGCATGGGTAGAAGCCTTGAGCAATGGCTTCATCTCTGGTCCTGGGTACAAGGTTCTTGTATAAGATATACCCCCATGGACTCTTGATAGCATTCTTTTCAGCATACTCCTGGGTGACGAAGCGGTATTTGAACCACTGTTCTGCCCAATAGCGTCGAATCCATTGGATTCGGGTTTTGCGCTGCCCATAGCTCTCTTCTGGATCTATTTTGTACATTTCTGCCAAGTCTTCAGGCAGATCCTTGGAAGTTCCCTCACGTCTCTGTCTGCCCCCCTTTCTTGCTGCTGCAACTGAAGCCATAAACTTTAACTTGAAACGCTTCAAAACTTTCAAAGGCTTCAAAGGCTTTCTTTTTCTTGACAAATAGGAACTGGCTTCAGGAGAGTTTATGTGATGCTGTAGGAATTCTGCAAATGAATGCAGACTATGAGAACCGAAGGATTCTCCCACGGACATGCACCTGTGACAGCATTAAGGTGTGAGGGAAGGGGAAGAGGTCATATGCATTCTCAGAAGGTTTTGAAGATTAATCTGTTTAGAAGACATTGACCTCATTGTGCGAAGACATTCACTTATAGATAAGAAGTTGGTTCCAGATTTGTACGAACCCATAGATCAGTACAAGTGAGGAATCTAACTACTTTATGAAGCACAAGTGAATATACTAGGCATGTTATGAGATGCAGCGAGAGATCTAACTGGTGTAAAGAGAAACTTCTTATGGTTGAAAGTGACAGAACGAAGAGATCAAAAGAGGCTGTAAAAAGAAGTTTTATTTACCACACTGGAACTGCTAGACGGAAGGAAGTTGATGCCGAGCAGTTCAGTCCTCCGTGCCCTAACTTGGCGATGGAAAACACCTACGGCGACGGCGGAGAGGACGATGTCCGCGGTCGGCGTGAGGACGGCATTGGAGAGGTTGCGGCAGCGAAGCGCTTCGTCTCTGGCGTCGTCGAGTGCTAGCAGTGGCGCTAGGGTTCGTGCGAGGATGGAAGAAGGAGATAATGACTGCAGTAAGTGTGAATTTATAGACTCAGAGGCGGCACTGTGCTATTACGCAGGTGCCCCTGGCGGTTCCCATTTGAGGCACGCGTGGCCAGTTAGCGGAAGTTTGGGGTTTGTTCCACGTCCCACGCACGCCTAAATTGTCGGGCGGTCGTTCCTGCTTCTCCGGATCTTATGTGGAGGAATGAGCATTAAAAACGGACTTTTATGGTTGTCTCTATGTCTTTAGCTGACAAGGACACAGTGAAGACATTTGACAGTTTCAACAGAATGCATATGACTTGGAGAGATAGAGTTTGAGATAGAAAGCATAGAGAGGTTAGGGTCCGATCACATTCACTTAGTTCAAAAGATTCAACCAAGAAGACATAGCTATAAGTGAATGCTGTAGAGGACAGAACACTAGAGCATATATATATATATAATCATCGTAGTGAAGATAATCATGAAGATATGTTAAGTTCGAAGCCAAACGAATGTGAAGATATTGCAACGTAACGCCATGTGTTAAACACTTCAAAATGGAACGTTTGGTGGTGGCGTTACCCACCGTATAGGAAGTATTAGACCCAGACACGGCGCACAATTATCGTGGCGCTCCAAAGTCAAATTCCACATTAATGTATTCACACTTAGAATGTATGTCTTCATTGATTGAAGATATACTTTACTTTGTGTGTTGCACATCTAAGTCATCAATATGCATAAGTGTTAGGATGTGTGCCTGATCATAGGACATTTGAGGATTCCAAGATATTTAGCTCACACCGTAACTTGCAAAACCTCTTCTCATCCAAGGGCTTGGTGAAGATATCTGCCAATTGCTCTTCAGTGTTGACGTGTATGATATCAATGTCTTCCTTCACAACATGATCTCTGAGAAAGTGATGACGAATTTCAATGTGCTTTGTCTTCGAGTGCTGAACTGGGTTGTTGGCAATCTTGATGGCGCTTTTTTTGTCGCAGTAAAGTGGCACTTGCTTCAGATGAATGCCATAATCCTTGAGTGTTTGCTTCATCCACAGAAGCTGAGAGCAGCAAGATCCAGCAGCAATGTATTCAGATTCAGCAGTGGAGAGAGATACACAGTTCTGCTTCTTTGAAGACCAACATACAAGTGATCGTCCCAGAAAGTGACATGTGCCTGATGTAGACTTGCGATCAACTTTGTCACCAGCATAATCAGCATCCGAAAATCCAACCAAATCAAACTCTGAGCCCTTTGGATACCATAATCCTAGAGTTGGGGTGTGAGCCAAATATCGAAGAATTCGCTTCACAGCTAAGTGATGCGACTCCTTTGGTGCCGCTTGAAATCGAGCACACATGCAAACACTAAGCATGATATCTGGCCTAGATGCACATAAATAAAGCAAAGACCCAATCATGGAGCGGTATACCTTTTGATCAAACTCTTTACCATTGTCGTCAGGACCTAGATGATGTTTGGCCGGCATTGGTGTTGTGAAGCCTTTGCAGTCTTGCATACCGAACTTCTTTAGGCAATCTTTGAGATACTTCTCTTGAGATATGAAGATGCCATTGCTCTGTTGTCGGATTTGAAGACCAAGAAAGAACTTAAGCTCCCCCATCATGGACATCTGATATTGCTCTTGCATCATATGTCCAAACTCTTCACTATACTTCTGATTGGTGCAGCCGAAGATAATGTCATCCACATATATTTGGCACACAAACAGTTCACCATCGTATGTCTTCGTGAAAAGAGTGGGATCCAGGGAACCAGGTATGAAACCTTTGCTCTTCAGAAAGTACTTGAGTGTATCATACCAGGCCCTAGGGGCTTGTTTGAGGCCATACAGTGCCTTGTTGAGCTCGTATACCATATCAGGATGTTTTGGATTTTCAAAGCCAGGTGGTTGTGCAACATACACTTCTTCTTCAATCTTGCCATTGAGAAAGGCACTTTTCACATCCATTTGATATAGAAGTATGTTATGATGATTTGCATAGGCCAGCAGTATGTGTATGGCTTCAAGCCTAGCCACAGGAGCAAATGTTTCATCGAAGTCAATGCCCTCCACTTGAGTATATCCTTGAGCAACGAGACGAGCTTTGTTTCTGACAACATGACCATGCTCATCTTGCTTGTTGCGGTATATCCATTTGGTGCCTATTATGTTGTGCTTCCGTGGATCAGGACGCTTAACCAGTTCCCATACATTATTCAGCTCAAACTGTTGAAGCTCTTCTTGCATAGCTTGAATCCATTCAGGTTCCATGAAGGCTTCTTCAACTTTCTTGGGTTCTGATATTGAGACGAATGTGAAATGCCCACAGAAGTTTGCTAGCTGAGTTACCCTTGAACGAGTGAGTGGACCAGGTGCATTGATGTTGTCAAGTATTCTGTCAATCTGTACTTCATTTGCAACACGAGGATGTATAGGGCGAAGACTTTGCTCTTGCTGATCTGCGTTGTTGTTTGGAGGAATGTCTTCATGCTGAGCATTGTCTTCATGTTGATCAGGTGCTGAGATGATGAGTTCTTCTTCAGGATGAGCTTCAGAAGGCTAATCTCTCCAGTTCCCATAAGCTTGATTGATTCACTAGCTGGGACTTCATCTAGCACATTTGGCAGTTGCTCTCTTTGTGAACTATTTGTTTCATCAAACCGTACATCCACTGTTTCGACCACTTTGTGATGGAAGAGATTGAAGACTCTGTAGGAGTGTGAATCCTTTCCATATCCAAGCATGAAGCCCTCATGTGCTTTTGGTGCAAACTTTGAGGTGTGGTGTGGGTCCTTGATCCAGCATTTTGCGCCAAATACTCTGAAGTAACTGACATTTGGCTTCTTGCCAGTTAGGAGTTCATAAGATGTCTTGTTCAGGAGCTTGTGAAGATAAAAACGATTGATTGTATGGCATGCAGTATCAATGGCTTCAGTCCAGAATTTTCTTGGAGTCTTGTATTCATCTAGCATTGTTCTGGCCATCTCAATGAGTGTTCTGTTCTTGCATTCGACGACGCCATTCTGCTGTGGCGTGTATGGAGCTGAGAATTCATGTGTGATGCCCAAGGTATCTAGATATGTATCAAGGCCAGTGTTCTTGAATTCAGTGCCATTGTCACTTCTGATGTGCTTTATCTTGGCGCCAAAATTGTTCATAGCTCAATTTGCGAAGCGTCTGAAGACATCCTGCACTTCAGTCTTGTAAAGGATTATGTGTACCCAAGTATATCTAGAGTAATCATCAACAATGATGAAGCCATAGAGGCAAGCAGTAGTAGTAAAAGTTGAGTAGTGAGTGGGACCGAAAAGATCCATGTGGAGCAGTTCGAAGGGTTGCGTAGTAGTCATGATTGTCTTCGAAGGATGTTTTGCCCTTGTCATCTTCCCTGCTTCACAGGCACCGCATAAATGATCTTTCTTGAACTTGACGTCATCGATGCCTATGATGTGCTTTTTTTTCGCAAGGGTGTGGAGGTTCCTCATGCCAGCATGCCCAAGCCTTCAATGCCAAATTCAGCATTCTGAAGCTTTTGCAAGAAGACATACTGCAAGTTGTGGTCCTACTGAGAAATCTACCACGTACAAATCACCTTTCCGATACCCTTCAAACACTAGAGATTTGTCAGATTCCATTAGCACCAGGCAACGATATTTTCCAAACATTACAATCATATTCAAATTGCAAAGCATTGAGACAGACATTAAGTTGAAGCCAAGGGATTCAACAAGCATGACTTTATCCATGTGTTGATCCTTTGAGATTGCAACTCTACCTAGACCCAATACCTTACTTTTACCAGTGTCAGCAAATGTGATGTGGCTCTTGTCAGATGGACGTAAAGTTGAGTCCATAAGAAGGCTTCTTCTACCAGTCATGTGATTTGTACACCCACTATCAATAATACATTCTGAAGACTTTGAAGTCGCTGGTGTCGTACCCTACAGTGCAGTTAGGGGGATAGGCTTCACGAAGAGAATTGTGAAGCATAAACATTTGACGAACCAGTGGGTTATGAAAACTTAGATCCAGATTAGGACTAATAGGGAGAGTAGCATGCGATTCAAGAGCAAAGTACATAATGATGCCATTCGGGCATTTTATCTTGCGCCCTACAAGATTTTTAAGGTTCCTAGCAATAACATCAGAAGATTTTGTTTTTCTGCTGGAGACCTTTCCCTGCAAAAGAGAGTTAAGCTTTCTTAACCACCCACATCTTCAAGGGTGGCTTAGAAGCAATAAGTATAAGTGCAGCATCTGAGAATTTTGGCTTTGAAGCCTTAGCAAACAGTCTAGCAGGTGGACAATAATACTCATAGGAATAAGCAGAATAATTTTTGGTCACATGAACACGATTCGATGAACCGCTCTCATATTCATATGCCTGAGTATAGTTTCCCTGCAAAATATTTGCGTTAGTGCAACTCAGGTGAGTCCTCTGTTTGTATGAAGCCTTTGGACCATATGAAGCCTTTGGTGTGAGGTTTGTCTTCTTTAAGTGAGGTGTCATGAAGACATTCACAGGAAGATTTTCCAGACACTTTTTCGGAACCCAGATCTTCTTCATAGGCGGTCCATTCCTGCAGTTAGTACCAATGTACCTGGCAAACACTTGACCATTATGATTCTTAAACAGTTTATAGTTTGCATCAAAGGATTCATCAATGATAATGGGGTGAGCACAAGTGAAGCCAGATAAGTTGGATGGATCTGCTGAAAGTTCCTTTGCAGCAACCCATGTGGTTTTGGGGTACTGCTCAGGTTTCCAGTAAGTGCCATCTGCATTGATTTTCCTCACAAATCCAACACCCTCTTTCCTAGGGTTTCGGTTCAGGATCTGCTTCTTGAGGACATCACATAATGTTTGATGTCCTTTAAGACTTTTGTACATCCCTGTTTCAAGCAATGTCTTCAACATAGCATTCTCATCAGCAATAGCAGTGGTATCCTCTGTAGAGGGGTTAGTTACCACGTCAACAGTTGAAGATATTGCAACAGCAGTAGCAGTGGAACATTCAGCAACAGAATTAACATTATCACGCTCAATGCATTTAAGACATGGTGGTTCAAATCCTTCCTGAGCGGGACTGATCTGTTCGGAGCGAGGTGACTCGTTTTCCTTTTGAAGATCTTCATGAGCCACCCTCAATTTCTCAAGTTCTTGCTTCCTTTGAAGATAATCATAAGAAAGCTTTTCATGAGTTGTTGAGAGAGTATCATGACGATCTTCAAGTTCATGATACTTAACGTGAAGGTTTTTTATGTCTTCAATTAAGGATTCAGATCGAGTCATTTCAGCACCCAACAGATCATCGCTTCTGTCTAACAGTTTTTGAATATGTTCCATAGCTTTCTGTTGTTCAGTTGCAATTTTAGCAAGTGTTTTGTAGCTAGGTTTTGAATCACATTCAGAGTCATCGTCACTAGATGTTTGATAGCGAGTAGTGCGTGTGTTTACCTTGGCACCGCGTGCCATGAAGCAGTAGGTAGGAGTGGAGTCGTTCTTGTCATTTGCGTCGGTGTCGGTGATGCAGTCATTGTCTTCAGTGTTGAAGATAGACTTGGCGACGTATGCTATAGCCAGACTCGCAATGCCAGAATTAGACTCCTCCTCAAACTCCACCTCTGCCTCCTCAGATGCGGACTCCTCCTCTGAATCCATCTCCTTTCCAACAAACGCACGTGCCTTGCCAGATGAGCTCTTCTTGTGTGATGAAGACTTTGATGAAGACTTGGAAGAAGACTTTGAGTATTTCTTCTTCTTCTTGTCGTTAGAATCATATTCCTTGCTCTTCTTCTTTCTTCTGTTCTCATTGTCCCACTGTGGACACTCAGAGATGAAGTGTCCAGTTTTCTTGCACTTGTGACATGTTTTCTTCTTGTAGTCATGAGCAGAAGCTTCATCATTCCTTGAGCTTGATCATGAAGATTTTCTGAAGCCTTTCTTCTTGGTGAATTTTTGGAACTTCTTCACTAGCATTGCAAGTTCTCTTCCAATGTCTTCAGGATCATCAGAACTGCAGTCAGATTCTTCTTCAGATGAGGAGACAGCTTTTGCCTTCAAGGTGCGAGTTCGCCCATAGTTTGGACCGTAGATATCTCTTTTCTCAGAAAGCTGAAAATCATGTGTGTTGAGCCTCTCAAGTATGTCAGACGGATCGAGTGTCTTGAAATTAGGACGTTCTTGAATCATCAGGGCCAGGATGTCAAACGAACTATCAAGTGATCTCAGCAGCGTCTTGACGATTTCATGTTTGGTGATTTCAGTGGCGCCGAGGGCTTGAAGCTCATTTGTGATGTCAGTGAGTCGGTCAAATGTGTGCTGGACATTCTCATTGTCATTTCGCTTGAAGCGGTTGAAGAGGTTGTGAAGAACACTGATTCTTTGATCTCTCTGGGTTGAGACGCCTTCATTGACCTTGGAGAGCCAGTCCCAGACCAGCTTGGATGTCTTCAAGGCACTCACACGGCCATACTGTCCTTTTGTCAGATGACCACAGATGATATTTTTGGCAGTAGAGTCCAGTTGAGTGAACTTCTTGACATCAGCAGCAGTGACACCTTCTCCAGCCTTGGGAACGCCGTTCTCGACGACATACCATAGGTCGACATCAATGGCTTCAAGATGCATTCGCATCTTATTCTTCCAGTAGGGATATTCAGTTCCATCGAAGACGGGGCACGCAGCGGAGACTTTGATTATCCCTGCAGTCGACATAGCTAAAACTCCAGGTGGTTAAACCGAATCACACAGAACAAGGGAGCACCTTGCTCTGATACCAATTGAAAGTGCGTTATATCGACTAGAGGGGGGGTGAATAGGCGATTTTTAAGAAAGTCTTCAAAACTTGGGAGTTATGAAGACAAACAGTGAAGATTATGCCTATTACTATGCAGCGGAAGTTAGATTACACTAGGCCAGCCATGGTCATGTATTCAATAGAGTGAAAGCACAGTGACAAACAGCTTCAGTGTAATAAGGATCAAGTAGGAAGAAGTTATGAAGCCAAACAGATCATGCATTCACGTTGTGAAGACAAATGATAAAGCAAGCATGCAATGACTTCACAATGAGTAACAGCAAGAGAAGGAAGTGAAGATGAAACCGGTGACTCGTTGAAGACAATGATATGTTGGACCAGTTCCAGTTGCTGTGACAACTGTACGTCTGGTTGGAGCGGCTAGGTATTTAAACCTTAGGACACACAGTCCCAGACACCCGGTCCTGAACACACAGTTCAGGACACCAAGTCCTCACCGTATTCTCCTTGAGCTAAGGTCATTTAGTCCTCGCCCAATCACTCTGGTAAGTCTTCAAGGTAGACTCCCAAACCTTCACAGACTTCGTTCACTGGCAATCCACAATGTCTCTTGGATGCTCTGAACGCGACGCCTAACCTTCTGGAGGATTCACAGTCCTCAAGTGTAATAAGTCTTCAGATCACACAGACAAGAAGACTTAAGTGATGCCCAATTTACTCTGGCTCTGGGTGGTTAGGGCTTTTCTCCTCACTAGGAATTTTCTCTCAAAGGCTCCGAGGTGGTTTGCTCTTAAACGACAAAAGCCGTGCACTGAAATCTGAGCATCCAACCGTTTATGGTTGTGGGGGTGGGCTATTTATAGCCACTTGGCAACCCGACCTGATTTGTCTGAAATGACCCTGGGTCACTAAGGAACTGACAGGTGTCTCAACGGTTAGATTTCGAACTCTCATGGCAACTTTACTTGGGCTACAAGCAAAGCTGACTTGTCCGGCTCTGGACAAGATTCGCTCTCATTTTCTTCACTCGAAGACATAGGTTTTTGATTTAGGCATCACTTCAGTCATTCTGACTGGTTCTCCTGGACCCCACTTAACAGTACGGTGGTTCCTATGACTCAACAAGAATAAAAAGAACTACGAAGGATCTAAGTCTTCGAGTTCCATAGGATTCATAACGTGTCTTCTGTTGTCATAGTCTTCAATGTGAATATCTTCATATACCACCTTTGTCTTCAATGTCTTCATACGTTTTTAGGGGTCATCTCTGGTAGTAAAACCAAATCAATGAGGGACTTCTACCTGTGTTTTCCTGCAATTCTCACAAACACATTAGTCCCTCAACTAGGCTTGTCGTCAATACTCCAAAACCAACTAGGGGTGGCACTAGATGCACTTACACGGCTTCCGGTTCAAGCTTGGTCACCAGCCTGGCCTGATGGTTGTGGGTCATCCCGCGCCGCTTCAGCTCCAGTTTCTCTACCCAGCGGCTGGAAATCAACAGTTGTCCAGTCAATTCCCATTAATGCTCGAAAGACAGCTTCATCATGGATCAACAACGACGGTTCAATATCGGGAGCATAAGTATGCTTACGGATTGGAGGGATAAGATTTTCCGCTTCATGAATTGGTGCAGCTACTCGCTTGTTTTGATTGTCATAATGGGCTTGATAGTGAGACAAGTCTGCTTCTTCAGCCAATTGACAAGCTAGAGGACGCACCTCCCGGTTTATTGCTTGCAGATCCGCTTCACCAAACTCTGACCCGTCTTCCTTTAGGCTGGGATAGCCCTGAGCCACTTCAATAGGATCAAAATCCGGCACCCAAGCTTTTGCCCGGATTAAGGCGTTGATCGCGCCGGTTCGGGCAGCAGATTTCTTCAGCTCTTCAACCCGGGCAGGAAGCACCGACAGCTTCTGCAGAGTGTCCTGAATCAAAGTGGGCGCCGACTTGTTGTGGGATGCAGTACAGATGATCCGCTGCGCACCAGTATACAGTTGTTCGATCAACGTATAGGCGGCTTTCAATTTCATCCGCACATCTGACCCCAAATGACCAATGCGTGTCCCTGAAGTATCACAAAGGGTTAACAAACCGGTAGCTCTATAAGACAGTTGAGGCAATCTAGAAATCAGACCAGCTTACCAAAGATAGCAGTGGTCGTGGCATGCACATGCCGCTTTATGCTGGCCAGTTCGTCCACCACCGGTTTAAGTGCAGCCTCGGCATCTTCTGCTCGTTTAGTTAAAGCGGATTTTTTAGTGGCCCAATCCGCCCGCTCTTTCTTGAAGCCCTCCTTAAGCTGTTCCATGGCGCTTAAAGCGCTGGTTAATTCCTCTTTTTCTTTGGAGGTTTCATCTTGTTGGGATTTCAGATTTTCTTGGAGATCGGCGACTTGGCTTTCTTTCGTCTTCAGCTCAGCCTGCATGCAGACAGTTATATGATTCAGCAAAACGATACAAGGATTGAAGTACCAACCACATAACAAGTTATGCACTTGGCACTTGGGGGCTAATGCATATTCGATCTTCATCTTTCAATTGCTTACGAAGTCCCAAGATCAATACAAGTATTCAACTTGGCACTTGGGGGCTAATGGCTATTTTCTCGTATATATATTCTGATGCGGCGATCTCAATTACTTAAATTCCCGGTTTAACTACGCTAAGTTGAACCAGCCCTTGGGGACTACATCAGCGAATTTCAAAGCATTAAGATTTATATTAGTAATTCCCGGTTTGAAAGAAGATTACAAACCGGCCCTCGGGGGCTAGGAGCGTCAACAAGAATTGAAATATACAAGCAGGAAGGAGCATATGGAAGTTACCTCATATTTATCTTTCATCATATTAACCAGACCGGCTTCATAGTCACGACTGGTATACAGCCGGTTCAGGTAGCCGGAAAGGATATCTTGGGAGTTCAGAGCAGCGTAAGTCGCCAGATCAGCATTCCACTTGCCTTTTCCAAAGGCAGCAAGTTCTTCCTTGGCAGAATGTTTGGACAAAGCGACAGGATTGCTTGGCTCTATATGGCCAATGCCAGTAATGACAACCTCATCATCCTTGGTATCGCCGGTTTGCATTGGGGCTGTTGGCTTGTTAGTAGGCTTTGTTGGACCGGTGGATTTCTCAATCCGGATGGAGCTTGTGGGCTGATTGACAGGACTTGAGGTATCAATAGGTCTCTCTTCAGCAATAAGATTGTCGCCTTGCTGCGGTGGATCATTGGGTATATCCTCAGGAATAGCCGCTTCAAGATCTAGTGTTTTGCCTAGTTCAAGGACGGCATCCTCTCCGGCCGCTTTGCCCAGGCGAGCCTTCTTGCTTGGCCTAGGTTTGGCCCTGAAAGGAATAACAAAATCAAATACATCATATGTTCCAAGGCGATGTGCTGCAAATATTATGGTAAGTATAGCTTACCCAAGCACCGTTTTGATCGGTGGCAGCTGAGTAGCCGATGACTCGCCAGAGGATGAGTGGGAGGTAAACTGGTAATCAGAGTCAGATGGCTTAAGAGGTTGACGAAAGCAGCCCGCTTTAGGACAAGCACTCACAAGCAAATTAGAGACCTCTGAACGGCGTTTCCAAATCGGACTGTTCGGTAAACCGGTGGAGGTAACTACCTGGCCGCTGTAACGGGTTGTGCGACGAGCTTCGTGCTGTTGGGTCTTCATAAGAAATTTAGGATCCAAATAAGCAAGAGGATGAGAAAATTTAACTTCCCGGTTTGCCTGACGGATTTTTAGTGAAGGCAAAGGTTCTGAATCAGAAGAGAGAATAATTACCTCTGCAGCATTAGCATGGCTGGCTTCGGCATCATCCTGACAAATATCATCATCAATAAGACGCATGAAGAATAAGCCAAGTGAGTCAAGCCCTACCTCAAGGTCCGGATTATCCACATCATCATCAGGGCCCGGGTTAGAGGATGCAGTGGTTCTTTTCCTGTGGGCAGTCTTCTTCACTGCTTTAGTCTTTTGCCGGGTTGCTCTTTCTGGTTTGTCTGGTTTTTCTGGTTTCTCCTGCGGCAGTTTCTTGCTCCAAAACGGATCATTGCCCTGGTTACACAGACACTGATATTAAACAATGACCAGATATATCAATAACAGATTCAGCAAAAAGAAAAATCAAACTCTTACAGCTGGCGGTTTGTTGGTGGCACAGAAGGGAAGCAAGCCGGTTTTAGCACAGATGTGTTCCGGTTCATTCAGCATCTTATTCACAGCCTCTGTGATTTCTTCATCGGTGAGCTGGATGTTGGAATGTCGCAGTGGGTCATCAACACTGCCAGTATACTCGCACATCAAACCAGAGCGCTGACTAAGGGGCAGTATGCTCCATGATATCCAACAACGAGCGAGATCAACCCCTGTTAAACCGTTGGCCATAAAGGCTCTGAGCTTCGACAGTTGAGGAGCATATTTGCTTCTCTCCTGGGCAGTCAACCTTTGCGGAAAGGGGTGTGTATTGCTGAGCCGCTCCGGACGAAAGCCAGGCAAGGGATTTTCACCAGCAGGGGAGGTGTCTTGGCAGTAGAACCATGTTTGATTCCACTCTTTGGGGTGGCTGTGCAGTTTGGCGTGAGGGTATGTGACCTCTTTCCTTTTCTGAATCGCCATGCCACCCAACTCCGTATTGGAGCCGTCAGTAAACTCAGTATGGCGGTTTATATGGAAACAGTCCCTAAACAATTCCACTGTGGGCTCCTCTTGAAAGAACGCCTCACAGAGCACTTGGAAGTGACACATGTTTGTAACAGAGTTGGGGCCAGTATCTTGTGGATGGAGTTGAAAATCGGCTAAAACGTCCCGGTAAAATTTAGAACCGGGCGGCTTAAAGCCCCGGGCTAAGTGATCTACGAAAACGACGACCTCTCCTTCTTGAGGTGTGGGAGGGCATTCTTTGCCAGGAGCCCTCCAATGGATGGTATCTTTGCTGCCTAAGGCGCCAAACAGGACTAAATTGTCCAGTTGAGCCTCTGTGACGCGAGAAGGAACCCAGTTGCACTCATATACTTGCTTGGCCATGATGAAATCTACAAGGTAGATGATCCTGGTTCAAAAATGCATTGATTAAGGTACATTGGTAGGTGCAATGTTAAACCGGAGACAGGTCTATCTAAACCGGAGTTTTATGAAGCAACAACATCTGGCGGTTCAACAAGGGGATTAATGGTATATACCGGTTTAGCATTTTTTTCTACAAAGTTAAATCGCCCGGTCTAAACATTGAAGCAGATGAGTAAGTTTACAGAAACAGATTTCACAAGACTTCTATACAGCAACAGATCTGAAGCAAGTTCAGAAAAGAAGGAAAATATTCAAGGTTCAGAAAAAAAAGAACAGTACTGAATCAATGGGCAGAGATACATATAGATCTATGGTCTTGAGGTATGAAACTGAAGGCGGATGCTAAAATCTACCGCTACACAGAGCAAGGATTCACAGATGCATCTAGGAGCTATCGTATGAACACGAAACAGGTGATGAACACTAGAAGAACATGAAACCCTAGAACAGATCTGTGTTGGAAAGAACAGAAGACTTACTGGAGATGAGAAAGACGCGGAAGGTTGCCGCGGTACTCTGGTGCGCCCAGGTTGATGCAGCGGCCGAGGTTGATGCAAAGGTTGACGGTGGCGGCGGAACTCCAAAGCTGGGCGACGCGAGGAAGACGAAGCAGAATGGCACGGAGGGGAAAAAGAAATGACCCTTCGGTCCTATTTATAAGGCAAGGGACAGGAGTCAGGCGCAAAAATCAAGGGACCGAGGGTTTGGAAACGAAGATGTCGCCTTAATTGTCATAGACCTATTAAGGTCCTTTATAACAGGTGACGTCACGCCGGTTTACAACGACCAGAGAAGATGACATCACGACGGTTCAACAAACTACAAGAAGATATTGAAGATGAAGATTTTTGCTAAAGGATTGACATGAACATGTTCAAATCAATCTGGGGCCTAATGTTGGGGATATTACTACTGGGCATAAACCGGCCTATCTGTGCCGGGTTAACTTCGTTAGTAGTTAAGTATGTTAAAGCCCAAGAAGGCAGATGAGGACTCAAGGCCCATGGTCAGTTCAAGGCCTGTAGCCGTAAACCGGCGTTGGTAGTTAACTTGTATTGTAAGTTAGGAATAAGTAGAGACCAAACCGGACACATCTATGAGCCGGTATTGGGACTCTGTGAACCGACAGGCGTCACCTGTGTATATAAGGGGACGACCCGGCGGCGGTTCAAGGACAACAGACAACACCTCGAGACATAGATGAAGCTTGTTTGCTCCCTAGTCATCGAAACCCCATCAATTCCATCACAACTAGACGTAGGCTTTTACCTTCATCGAAGGGGCCGAACTAGTATAAACTCTATTGCGTCCCTGTGTCCGCTTTAACCCCTTCAAGCTAACCCGTCGCGATGGCTCCACGACTAAGTCCTTTCTCTAGGACATTTGTCGTGACAAAACCATGACAAAGGGTGTGGTGGCATAACTACTAACTCATAAAAAAGGTGGTGCTGAATATGTCACAGAGAAGTGGGTGACATGACTCCAAAATCTTACAGCTCATCAAGCGTCGGAGTAAGGCTCAATGATTTTATTGGGTAGCGGAAGCGTATATAATACAAGTGATCAACTCCAGGATCGCATGTGACTGACTGGGACTCCTCTAGGCGTCAGACTCGCTATCGTACTCTTCATCCATAAGATCGCCTTCGTCAACATCTGGCCAAATCAACAAGCCAGGTGAGTACTTTGAATGTACTCGCAAGACAGTTTGGACATAAGATATAACCAATGCAAACATGATGCACATGAGAAGATTAGTGATGCACACTGAGATAATAAATTTGCACTGCACAATAAATAAAAGGAAGTCAGGCGGTAGTCCTCCCGAAATCCCAATAAAATAGCTGAAGACCGATCGGGTGTCCGAAGCGACGCCTCGAAAGGTAAAAATAAATTAACAGGCCGCAGTCGGGCGTCAGGGCGACACCACATAAAGGGCTTATATTGGAATGTAAATGATAGTGCGTGCCACAGTCGGACGTCTAAGCGACATCTCGAAAAGGGCTTATAATGAAAGTAAATAACAAGGATGCCACAGTCGGACGTCTGAGCAACATCACATAAAGGGCTTATATCAAAAGTAAATAACAAGAATGCCACAGTCGGACGTCTGTGTGACATCACATAAAGGGCTTATATCAAAAGTAAATAACAAGAATGCCACAGTCGGATGTCTCAGCAACATCACATAAAGGGCTTATATTTCGTCATTCGAATTTAAGTAGCTCATGAATTTAAATCATCCCAAGGAAATACTTAGTACATAATAATAAACCGGTTAGTCCATCCACCGGAATAACATTCAGCCGGGTTTACCATTCTCGGTTTCATGCTCATTCTCCGGAGACTGTCGTTGAGACTGATACTGAGACTGACACGGATATGTTGATCAAAGTCCTTGACCATGGGCATGGTTACTCGAATGTTTATGACTCTGCAGAGTTTGCACTGTTGATCCACAGCCAACGGATTTCAGTAGTCACAAGGACTACTTCCATTTACGGTATTTGAGAAGAAACACATCTAACCAGTACACACCCATTCCACATTCTGCTGCCAGGAATCACCCTAGGCAACGTTCAAGAAAAACTTTAAGACGGGGAGGCCACAACCTCGAATAGCATGGGATCAAATTTATATCACGCGCTCTAAGGGGTGCCCCTCTCTCGGTCCCAACCGGAAACACCCATGCCCCCTGACCGGATGACGGGCTTTAATCCAGGGCCATGGAACCCTCATCACGGCCCCTCTATTTGGTGTGTACAAGGAGAGAGGTTTGCAACTTACTAAACCGCATTCTTTGCAGAAAACATGTGGTAGCACGGAAGGGGACGAACGGGAACAAGACTTGATCCATGTTAAAACTGGAGTTACACAGTTGACATAAGACTGGCATGCTTCAACAATACCAGCTTACAACCTATCATGCCACCACATGATCAGGTTATCTCACCATCATATGAACACATCGAACTTCGAAGCTCACCTGTAGCTTGCCTTGCATGCAATATAACATTCGCTAATGTTATATAAACATGCCATGATAAAACTGAAGGAAATATGCCCTAGAGGCAATAATAAAGTTATTATTTATTTCCTTATATCATGATAAATGTTTATTATTCATGCTAGAATTGTATTAACTGGAAACATAATACATGTGTGAATACATAGACAAAGAGAGTGTCACTAGTATGCCTCTACTTGACTAGCTCGTTAATCAAAGATGGTTATGTTTCCTAACCATGGACAAAGAGTTGTTATTTGATTAACGGGATCACATCATTAGGTGAATGATCTGATTGACATGACCCATTCCATTAGCTTAGCACCCGATCGTTTAGTATGTTGCTATTGCTTTCTTCATGACTTATACATGTTCCTATGACTATGAGATTATGCAACTCCCGTTTGCCAGAGGAACACTTTGTGTGCTACCAAACGTCACAACGTAACTGGGTGATTATAAAGGTGCTCTACAGGTGTCTCCAAAGGTACATGTTGGGTTGGCGTATTTCGAGATTAGGATTTGTCACTCCGATTGTCGGAGAGGTATCTCTGGGCCCTCTCGGTAATGCACATCACATAAAGCCTTGCAAGCATTGCAACTAATGAGTTAGTTGTGAGATGATGTATTACAGAACGAGTAAAGAGACTTGCCGGTAACGAGATTGAACCAGGTATTGAGATACCGACGATCGAATCTCGGGCAAGTAACATACCGATGACAAAGGGAACGACGTATGTTGTTATGTGGTCTGACCGATAAAGATCTTCGTAGAATATGTAGGAGCCAATATGGGCATCCAGGTCCCGCTATTGGTTATTGACCGGAGACGTGTCTCGGTCATGTCTACATTGTTCTCGAACCCGTAGGGTCCGCACGCTTAAGGTGACGATGACAGTTATATTATGAGTTTATGCATTTTGATGTATCGAAGGTTGTTCGGAGTCCCGGATGGGATCACAGACATGACGAGGAGTCTCTAAATGGTCGAGGCATAAAGATTGATATATTGGAAGCCTATGTTTGGATATCGGAAGTGTTCCGGGTGAAATCAGGATTTTACCGGAGTACCGGGAGGTTACCGGAACCCCCCGGGAGCTATATGGGCCATGATGGGCCTTAGTGGAAAAGATAAGAGGCAGCCCCTCATGGGCCGCGCGCCCCTCCCCTCCCTTGGTCCGAATAGGACAAGGAGAGGGGGCCGGCCCCTCTATCTCTTTTCCCCCCTCCGCGAATCCTATTCCAACTAGGATTGGGGGGGAATCCTACTCCCAAAGGAAGTAGGACTCTCCTGGCGCGCCTTGGCCGGCCAGCCTCCCCCCTTTAGTCCTTTATATACGGAGGCAGGGGCACCCCAGAGACACACAACTTGATCCACGTGATCTTTTCCTTAGCCGTGTGCGGCGCCCCCAGCCACCATAGTCCTCGATAATATTGTAGCATAGTTTAGGCGAAGCCCTTCTGCTGTAGTACATCTAGATCGTCACCAAGCCATCGTGCTGACGGAACTCTTCCCTGACACTTTGCTGTATCGGAGTCCGGGGATCGTCATCGAGCTGAACGTGTGCTAGAACTCAGAGGTGCCGTAGTTTCGGTGCTTGATCAGTCGGATCGTCAAGACATACGACTACATCAACCAAACGCTTCCGTTGTCGATCTACTAGGTACGTAGATCACACTCTCCCCTCGTTGCTATGCATCACCATGATCTTGCGTGTGCATAGGAAATTTTTGAAAGTACTACGTTCCTCAACAAAAACTACTCAATCAAACATGCAAAACACTCATCATACCAAAGGTTCAAACATGCTTGCCTGGTTCGGAGTAGTCAGAGTCTAGCTCGGTGAAGTTTGCGGTTCCGTCACCTCCTTCGGTATCTATGGTATAAAAGAAATTGGATACTAACGTAAATACCATGTGTGCATAAAATTATTTCCCAATATTTTTCAAAGAAATATGATAAAAAACTAGATAGAAAAATAAAGATGACAAAAAAAGAATCAACTCAAAATCATCTTTTGTTTAAAAGTTATAAAGGTTTTACACCAGGGACTAATCTGTTATAAACAGAAAACTATCTAGGGGCTAGTTTATAAAAACAGAAAACACTTCAGTTAGAAATATGCCAACCTAAAGGGAAAGCATACTTTGCCCGAAGGCGTTTTCAGAAAACGGTTCGAATAGAGAGGAGAGGCTGACGAGGGGGTCCCACCCGTCAGGTTTGAATTTCAAAACAGAGTCCACTGGCGCCCGAGGACCGCGGTGGTCGCCGGCGTTGATCCACGACGAGGTAGGGGGAGGGGATGGTACCTAGGGACTCATGGTGCTCTCCCGCGCCTGTGGGTGGTGGAGTTGGTCATCGGCGAGCACCATGTCGACGGCGGCCTCCACTCTGGAGGACGGTGGTTCGGGCGGTGTTGGATCTCACCGAGGAGGGTTGCAAACGTCAAATTGGGGCTCGGATTAGAAAAGTGGGTGCACTAGGAGGCTGCTGAAATTTGGGAGGCGGGGGTGCCCTCACCAGAGAGAACCTTGTCGGAGCCCGAAGCGGATCGTGGCGGCTGGAGTCGAGGAAGAAGACCTCCTCGAGGTCCTCCTAGTGGCTGGCGCAGTACTGGTGAGGTGGAGGGGTGGTGCTGGGTCGAGAACGAGCTCGAGACCTCCTTTTATAGCCGGTCCGAGGCGGTTGCCGAGAACGGGATATCTCCGGCGAGTGATTACGGTGAGGCAGTGGTCTGACAGGCGGTTTAGGTGACTGGGCAGCTGCGGATTAGTCCACTGGCACCGTCCAACGCCTAACCTTGGTTGGATTTGATCTGCTTCCATGGTTTCGACGGAACGGCCTCACGGGCTCATCGGCGGCAAAGAGCACGACCTGCGCCTCTCAGGCCACGGCGACGGCTCTGCAGCATGCACAGGGGGAAAGGACGGCCACACGGAGGCTCCTGGTGGTGTGGGCGGCGCTGGACGGTGCTGTTCTGCAGGGCTGGCCCCTGTTGGCCGCCACGGGCGGTTCTGCCACCGCGGAAGATGCTGGCATTGGTGTGACATGTCACCACCGACGCTTGCGTCTGTCCAAATGACCGTGCGGCGCACTGGATAAGAAGGATGAGCAGGGAGCAAGGCGCCAACGCGTGCACTGGCGAGATTGACGCCACGGTTCTGAAGAAACGACATTGTCGGCTGAACTGAAACACTGAATTTTCTGAACTTGAACAGAAATAGTGCACACCAACTGTTTGACGAAATGATTTGGGCACGGGGAAAATTTTTCTTGAGCTGGGAATTGGTGAGGTGATCTCTTGATGCATCTAGAGGCTGCCTGATTTATCTCAGATTTTTAGGAAAAGAAAAAGAATGAATTTCACCAAAAACGGCAAATCTGGTCCAAACTTGCAGCAGGCAAATTTTGAAAAATTTTAACTGTGGACCAGCAGATCTTGATGGATCTAGGTTGAGGGTACTAAGGACTGGCAAGAGAAGTTTATTTGGGATCAAGATTCAAAGGAAATTTGGTAGTTCCTTTGTAAACCACCATAGTCCAAATAAATGACAAAAAATGATTTTGAGGTTAAAATAAATAGAAATAAAATTTAAAAGAGGTTGAAACTTGTTGGAATTGGATGCTTGGCTTGATCCAAAGTAGGGAGGTGGATTTTGGAAGAAAATATTTTACATAGGTCATGGCAAGAGGATACTTTTTGAATGGGGAAGAATAAATCCAAAATTTTGGAATTCTTTTTAATAAAAACAAATTGTAAAAATCTTCCAACATTATTTGTGTTGAGCCAACACAAGTTGAAAAACCCTCAAGACCAAAGATCAAAATTTGGATGAACCCTAAAAAAATACTTGTCATAAAAGATTTTTTTTGAAAAGGAGAGTCATTTAGAAAAATTTTAAATAACCTCCTTCAAATCAAATAAAGAATTTGATAAAAACAAATCAAAATTTTTGGAGTGTTACAGAAAGGGTCCCATATAGTCCAAGCCCCAAACATCAAATGGTTCGATAACAAGTGAATAGTTCATAGGCATTTCTTGATGTCTACTAATATTACCAATTCTTTGACATTCATCACAAGATAAGATAAACTTACGGGCATCCTTGAAGAGAGTAGGCCAATAAAAACCAGATTGCAATACCTTATGTGCAGTCCTATCTCCAGCATGGTGTCCTCCATAAGCTTCAGAGTGACACTTGCGTAGGATATGTTCCTGTTCATGCTTAGGTACACAACGTATAATAATACCATCTACTCCTTCTTTATAAAGATGTGGGTCATCCCAAAAGTAATGCCTCAAATCATAGAAGAACTTTTTATTTTGCTGGTATGTGAAACTAGGTGGTATAAATTTAGCAACAATGTAATTAGCATAATCATCATACCATGGAGCAGTATGAGAAGCATTTATAACATTTAATTTCTCATCAGGAAAGCTATCATCAATAGGTAGTGGGTCATCAAGCACATTTTCTAACCTAGACAATTTGTCTGCAATGGGGTTCTCAGCTCCCTTTCTATCAACAATATGTAAGTCAAATTCTTGTAGCAAGAGAACCCATCTAATAGGTCTAGGTTTAGCATCTTTCTTTTCCATAAGATATTTAATAGCAGCATGATCAGTGTGAATAGTTACTTTAGAATCAACAATATAAGGTCTGAACTTATCACAAGCACATACAACTGCTAAGAATTCCTTTTCAGTAGTAGCATAATTACTTTGAGCATTGTCTAGAGTTTTAGTAGCATATTGAATAACATTTAGTTTCTTATCAACTCTTTGCCCTAGGACAGCACCTACAGCATAATCACTAGCATCACACATAATTTCAAAGGGTAAATTCCAATCAGGTGGCTGAATAATAGGTGCATAGATCAATGCTTTCTTAAGTATTTCAAATGCTTCTGCACAATCATCATCAAAGAAAAATGGTATATGTTTTTGTAATAAATTAGTCAGAGGCTGAGAGATTTTTGAGAAGTCCTTAATTAACCTCCTATAAAAACCGGCATGACCAAGGAAACTTCTTATACCTTTGATGTCCTTGGGACATGGCATCTTTTCAATAGCATCAACCTTGGCTTTATCAACTTCAATACCTCTTTCAGAAACTTTATGCCCAAGACAATACCTTCATTAACCATAAAGTGGCACTTCTCCCAGTTCAAGACAAGATTAGTTTCTTCACATCTCTACAAAACTCGATCAAGGTTGCTTAAGCAATCATCAAAAGAAGATCCATAGATGGAGAAATCGTCCATGAAAACCTCACAAATCTTTTCACAAAATTCAGAGAATATAGCCATCATGCATCTTTGAAAGGTAGCAGGTGCATTACATAAACCAAAAGGCATATGTCTATAAGCAAAAGTACCAAAAGGGCAAGTAAAAGTAGTCTTTGATTGATCCTTAGCTGACACAGGTATTTGAGAGAAACCAGAATAACCATCTAGAAAGCAAAATTGTGTATTTTAGATAATCTTTCTAGCATTTGATCGATAAAAGGTAAGGGGTAATGATCCTTTTTAGTAGCCTTATTTAATTTGCGGAAATCAATTACCATCCTATAACCGGTAATAATTCTTTGAGGGATCAATTCATCTTTATCATTAGGAGCGACAGTAATACCTCCGTTCTTAGGGACACAATGGACATGACTTACCCACTAACTATCAGCAACAGGATAAATTATACCTGCCTCAAGGAGCTTTAGTATCTCCTTTCTTACCACTTCTTTCATTTTAGGATTCAGCCGTCGTTGATGATCACGAACTGGTTTAGCATCTTCTTCCAAATTAATTTTATGTTGACATAGAGTGGGACTAATGCCCTTAAGACCATCAAGAGTATACCCAATAGCAGCACGGTGCTTCTTCAGAGTTTTCAATAATCTCTGTTCTTCATGTTCTCAAAGGTTAGCACTAATAATAACAGGAAATATCTTTTTCTCATCAAGATAAGCATATTTAAGAGTATCAGGGAACGGTTTAAGCTCAAACACGGGATCACCCTTGGGTGGAGGAGGATCCCCTAGGATTTCAACAGGCAAATTGTGTTTCAGAATAGGTTCCTGTTTAAAGAATACTTCATCTATTTCTCTTCTTTCATTCATAAACATATCATTTTCATAGTCTAGCAAATATTGTTCTAAAGGATCACTAGGAGGTACGACAATAGAAGCAAGACCAATGATTTCATTCTTACTAGGTAATTCTTCTTCACGGTGTTGTCTACTAAATTTAGAGAAATTAAATTCATGAGTCATATCATCTAAACCAATAGTAACAACATCCCTTTTGCAATCTATGGTAGCATTAACAGTGTTTAAGAAGGGTCTACCAAATATAATGGGACAAAAGCTATCTTGTGGGGAGCCAAGAACAAGAAAATCAGAAGGATATTTAGTTTTCCCACACAAGACTTCAACATCTCTAACAATTCCCATTGGTGAAATAGTATCTCTATTGGCAAGTTTAATTGTGACATCAATATCTTCTATCTCAGCAGGTGCAATATCATGCATAATTTCTTTGTGTAAGGAATAAGGTATTGCGCTAGCACTAGCACCCACATCACATAAGCCATGATAACAATGATCTCCTATTTAGTTAGAAATAACAGGCATGACTACCACAGGTCTGTTTTTATCTTTAGTACAAGGTTTAGCAATTCTAGCAGTCTCATCAAGAAAATGAATAACATGCCCATCAATATTATCAGGCAAGAGATCTTTAACAATAGCAATATCAGGTTCAACTTTAATTTGCTCATGAGGTGTATAAGTTTCAATATTGCTTTTATGAACCACAGTTGAAGCTTTAACATGATCCTTTATCCTAACAGGAAAAGGTGGTTTCTCAACATAAGAAGTAGGAACAATAGGATCATTATAAGTGACAATATTTTCTTCAACTTTAATAGGTGCAGCTACTTTTACTTCTATGGGAGGATGATATTTAAACCACTTCTCCTTGGGGTGATCAACATGAGTAGCAAAAGATTCACAGAAGGAAGCTACTATCTCAGAGTCAAGTCCATATTTAGTGCTAAATTTACGGAAAACATCGGTATCCATAAAAGATTTAACACAATCAAACTTAGGTGTCAGACCTGACTCCTTACCTTTGTCGAGGTCCCAATCTTCAGAGTTGCGTTTAATTCTTTCCAATAAATCCCATCTGAATTCAATAGTCTTCATCATAAAAGAGCCAGCACAAGAAGTATCGAGCATGGTGCGATTGTTATCAGAAAGTCAAGCATAAAAACTTTGAATAATCATTTTTTTGAGAGCTCATGATTGGGGCATGAATATAACATTGATTTAAGCCTTCCCCAAGCTTGAGCGATGCTTTCTCCTTCGCGAGGCCAAAAATTATATATATATAATTATGATCACGATGAACATGATGCATAGGATAAAACTTCTGATGAAATTCCAATTTCAATCGTTTGTAATTCCAAGACCCCATATCATCACATAGCCTATACCATGTCGATGCATCTCCCCTCAAAGATAAAGGGAAGACCTTCTTCTTAACAACATCTCCGGGTACACCTGCAAGCTTAAATAATCCACAAACTTCATCCACATATATCAGATGCTCATCAGGATGTTTTGTTCCATCTCCTAAAAAAGGATTAGCTAGCAGTTTTTCTATCATACCCGAAGGAATTTCAAAGGGAACATTTTCATTTTCATTTTCATTTTCAGTAGGTTGAGTAGGTTGAGGAGCAACTCTTTGCTCTACTGGTCGGGGTGAAGATACCCCCAAACAAGCCCCTCAGAGGATTACTTTCCATAGTATCAAGTGACAGTAAATTTCAGCACACTATATAAATTTTTCCTTACCAAATTCCACCTACTAAAGGCGCTTCACTCCCCGGCAACAGCGCCAAAAAATAGTCTTGATGACCCACAAGTGTAGGAGATCTATCATAGTCCTTTTGATAAGTAAGAGTGTCGAACCCAACGAGGAGCAGAAGGAAATGATAAGTGGTTTCCAGCAAGGTATTCTCTACAAGTACTGAAATAAGTAGTAATAGATAGTTTTGTGATAGGATAATTTGTAACAAGCAACAAGTAACGAAAGTAAATAAGGTGCAGCAAGGTGGCCCAATCCTTTTTTTAGAAAAGGACAAGCCTGGACAAACTCTTATATGATGTAAAGCGCTCCCGAGGAAACATGGGAATATCATCAAGCTAGTTTTCATCACGTTCATATGATTCGCGTTCGGTACTTTGATAATTTGGTATGTGGGTGGACCAGTGCTTGGGTGCTCCCCTTACTTGGACAAACATCCCACTTATGATTAACCTCTATTGCAACCATCCGCGACTACAACAAAAGTATTAAGGTAAACCTAACCATAGCATGAAACATATGGATCCAAATCAGCACCTTACGAAGCAACACATAAACTAGAGTTTAAGCTTCTATCACTCTAGCAAACCCATCATCTACTTATTACTTCCCAATGCCTTCCTCTAGGCCCAAACAATGGTGAAGTGTCATGTAGTCGACTTTCACATAACACCACTAGAGGAGAGACAACATACATCTCATCAAAATATCGAACGAATACCAAATTCACATGACTACTAATAGCAAGACTTCTCCCATGTCCCCAGAAACAAACGTAACTAATCACAAAGCATAAACTTGTTCATAATCAGAGGGGTATTAATATGCATATAGTATCTGAACATATGATCTTCCACCAATTAAACCAACTAGCATCAACTACAAGGAGTAATTAACACTACTAACAACCTACTAGCACCAATCTCGGACTTGAAGACAAGAATTGGATAAAAGAGATGAGCTAGGGTTTTGAGAGGAGATGGTGCTGATGAAGATGTTGATGGAGATTGCCCTCTCCCGATGAGAGGAGTGTTGGTGATGATGATGGCGATGATTTCCTCCTCCGGGAGGGAAGTTTCCACGGCGGAACAGCTCTGCCGGAGCCCTAGATTGGATCCGCCAAGGTTCCACCTCGTGGAGGCGAAGTTTTGTCCGAGAAGATTGCTTGTTGTTTTTTTCCATTGAAAGACTTCATATAGCAGAAGATGGCCACCGGAGGGCCACCAGGGGGCCCACGAGGTAGGGGGGCATGCCCAAGGAGGTTGGGCGCACCCCCCACCCTCGTGGGCAGGGTGTGGCCCCCCTGGTGAATTTCTTCTGCTGAGTATTTTTATATATTCTGAAAACATCTTCCGTGAAGTTTCAGGACTTTTGGAGCTATGCAGAATAGGTCTCTAATATTTGCTCCTTTTCCAACCCAGAATCCCAGCTGCCGGCATTCTCCTTCTTTATGAAAACCTTCTAAAATAAGAGAGGATAGGCATAAGTATTGTGACATAATGTGTAATAACAGCCAATAATGCAATAAATATCGATATAAAAGCATGATGCAAAATGGACGTATCAATAACCCACAAGTATAGGGGATCGCAACAGTTTCCGAGGATAGAGTATTCAACCCAAATTTATTGATTTGACACAAGGGGAGCCAAAGAATATTCTCAAGTATTAACAGTTGAGTTGTCAATTCAATCACACCTGAAAGACTTAATATCTGCAGCAAAGTAATATGGAAGTAACGGTAATGGTGGCAAAAGTAATAGTATTGGTTTTGTAGTAATTGTAATAGTGGCAACGGAAAAGTAACTAAGCAAAGATCAATATGTGAAAAGCTCATAGGCATTGGATCAGCGATGGATAATTATGTCGGATGCGATTCCTCATGTAACAGTTATAACATAGGGTGACACAGAACTAGGTCCAGTTCATCAATGTAATGTAGGCATGTATTCTGAATATAGTCATACGTGCTTATGGAAAAGAACTTGCATGACATCTTTTGTCCTACCCTCCCGTGGCAGCGGGGTCCTATTGGAAACTAAGGGATATTAAGGCCTCCTTTTAATAGAGTACCAGAACAAAGCATTAACACTTAATGAATACATGAACTCCTCAAACTATAGTCATCATCAGGAGTGGTCCTGATTATTTTTAGTTCGGGGTTACCAGATCATAACATATAGTAGGTGACTATTGACTTGCAAAAAAGGATCAAGAACTCACATATATTCATGAAAACATAATAGGTTCAGATCTGAAATCATGGCACTCGGACCCTAGTGACAAGCATTAAGCATAGCAAAGTCATAGTAACATAAATCTCAGAACATAATGGATACTAGGAATCAAACCCTAACAAAACTAACTCGATTACATGATAAATCTCATCCAACCCATCACCGTCCAGCAAGCCTACGATGGAATTACTCACGCACGGCGGTGAGCATCATGATATTGGTGATGGAGGAAGGTTGATGATGATGATGGCGACGGATTCCCCTCTACGGCGCCCCGAACGGACTCCAGATCAGCCCTCCCAAGAGAGATTAGTGCTTGGCGGCGGCTCCGTATCGTAAAACGCAATGAATCCTTCTCTCTGATTTTTTTCTCCCCGAACGTGAATATATAGAGTCGGAGTTGAGGTCGGTGGAGCCTCAGGGGGCCCACGAGATAGGGGGGCACGCCCCAGGGGGGTGGGCGCGCCCCCACCCTCGTGGGCAGGGTGTGGGGCCCCTGGCGTTGATTCTTTGGCCATTATTTTTATATATTCCAAAAATATTCTCTGTGAAGTTTCAGGTCATTCTGAGAACTTTTGTTTCTACACAAAAATAACACCATGGCAATTCTGCTGAAAACAGCGTCAGTCCGGGTTAGTTCCATTCAAATCTTGCAAGTTAGAGTCCAAAACAAGGTCAAAAGTGTTTGGAAAAGTAGATACGATGGAGACGTATCACCAATCACCGTTTTAACTTTGAAAAACTCAGGGTCTTCTTAGAAGATTGATTGTCAAGAGTACAACGAGTCATTCCAGGATTACCTGGTCGAAGTGGCAGGCAAACAAAGGCAAGATAACCCAGATTTTTTTGGGTGAATATACCTGGCGTGCAAGCCTATTACAAGGGTCAACAAAGCTCTGTTCATTAACAAGGAGCCCCCAGATAATATTTGATTCCAGACGTATAAGTCGGATCAGTAGGGTAGTCATAGCTATGCTCAATGAGCAGGAAGCCCCCAAGTATTTGATAATCATGGTGTACAAGCCGGATCAAGAGGGTAATCATACCTATGCTCAATGAGCAGGAAGCCCCCAAGTGATGATATGAAGTGACAATAAAGACTCATTATTCTCAGAAATGAAACGACAGAGGCCCTGAATTATCAGGGATGCCGACTTTATTATATTCATCATAAAATATACATTGACAAAATATGTACATCACAAGAGCTAATGGCTCAAGTGTAATAAGGCCAAAGATGAGCAATATTCCACGGCCGGCGGGTCTCCTCCTCTGATGTGCGTGAGTCCTTGTGGTCTCGAACATCGATAAGGTAGTATGACCCATTGTTCAGATTTTTGCTGACCACAAAGGGTCCTTCCCAAGGTGGGGATAGCTTGTGCATGTCAGTTTGATCCTGGATGAGCTGGAGCACCAAATCTCCTTCTTGAAAGGTCCTGATTTCAACCCGGTGGCTATGATAACGACACAGATCTTGCTGGTAAATCACCGAACGAGCCATGGCACGGTCACGCTCCTCATCCAACAGGTCAAGAGCATCCTGGTGTGCCTTTTCATTATCAGCTTCAACATAAGCCGCCACATGGGGCGAATCATGACGGATGTCACTAGGGAGAACCGCCTCTGCTCCGTAAACCATGAAGAAAGGCATGTAAATCGTAGATCTGTTGGGGGTAGTATTGGTACTCCATAGCACTGAGGGCAATTCCTCCACCCAACAACCTAGCGTCCTCTGCAAAGGGACCATAAGCCGGGGCTTGATGCCTCTAAAAATTTCTTGATTCGCTCTTTCAGTTTGGCCATTGGACCAGGGGTGAGCCACTGATGATACATCAAGACGAATATGCTCTCGTTGACAGAATTCTTTCATAGCACCTTTGGACATATTAGTGCCATTATCAGTTATAATGCACCGTTGTGGCAGCATCACACTTACTGACCGGCTCTACCTTAACCCATTTTGTGAACTTGTCAACCGCCACCAAAAGATGAGTCTTTTTGTCTTTGGACCTTTTGAAATGTCCAACCATATCTAGCCCCTAGACTGCAAATGGCCAAGTAATTGGAATCATCCTCAATTCTTGAGCTAGCACATGAGCTCGTCTTGAGAATTTTTGACAGCCATCACATTTACTGACCAAATCCTCTGCATCGGTATGAGCCGTCAGCCAATAAAACCCATGATGGAAAGCCTTGGCTACAAGAGATTTAGAGCCGGCATGATGACCACAATCTCCTTCATGAATCTCTCGCAGGATCTCAGAGCCCTCTTCAGGAGAAACACAATGTTGAAACTCCCCTGAGATACTGCAATGATGCAACTCTCCATTGACAATAGTAATTGACTTAGACCGTTGGGTTATCTGCCTGGCTAAAGTTTCATCTTCAGGTAACTCGCCCTGGGTCATATAAGCCAAATATGGAACTGTCCAATCAGGAATAGCATGAAGAGCCACCACCAATTGTGCCTTCGGGTCAGGAATAGCAAGATCTTCCTATGTAGGCAATTTGATTGAAGGGTTATGCATAATATCAAGGAAAATGTCAGGTGGCACTGGCTTACGCTGGGACCCTAACCGGCTCAAAGCATCAGCCGCCTCATTCTTCATGCGATCCGCATGTTCCACTTGATAACCTTTGAAATGACCAGCAATAGCATCAACCTCGTGGTGGTAAGCCGCAATGAATGGGTCCTTAGAATCCCATGTGCCTGAAACTTGCTGAGCCACCAAATCTGAGTCACCAAAACACCTCACCCGGCTTAGATTCATCTCTTTAGCCATCTGAAGACCATGGAGCAAGGCTTCATACTCAGCTACATTGTTAGTACAAGGGAACATCAACCTTAAAACATAACAAAATTTATCACCTCATGGGGAAGTCAAGACAACTCCAGCCCCCGAGCCCTCCAACTGCCCGGACCATCGAACTAAAAATTCCAATATGTGTTATCTGGCTTTTCCTCAGGCATTTGCAACTCTGTCCAATCATTGATGAAATCCACGAGTGCTTGAGACTTGATAGCTGTTCGAGGCATATACTTCAAACCATGGGGTCCAAGCTCAGTGGCCCATTTAGCTACCCGACCTGTGGCCTCTCTGTTATGAATAATATCTCCTAAAGGAGCAGAACTAACCACAGTGACAGGATGACCAAGGAAATATTGCTTGAGCTTTCGACTAGTCATGAACACCCCATATACTAGCTTATGCCAATGTGGATATCTCTGCTTGGACTCAATGAGCACCTCACTGATGTAATAAACTGGCTGTTGAACCTGATACTCCTTGCATGATTCCTTCCTTTCCACAACATTTGCCACATTGACAGCTTAGCTATTGGCAGCCACATATAACAATAAGGGCTCTATATCAATAGGAGCAACAAGGATCAGCAGCTCAGCTAATTGTTTCTTCAAGGTTTCAAACGCATAATCAGCAGCATCACTCCAGACAAAGTCATGTGTTCCCTTCATCATTTGGTACAGGTGTCGGCGTCAAAACCGACTGATCTCGTAGTAGGGGTCCCAAGCTAGGTGTCTTGGAGCGATGGTAACATGGACACAAGATTTTACCTAGGTTCGGGCCCTCTTGATGGAGGTAAAACCCTACATCCTGCTTTTGATTGTATTTGTATGGGGTGTAGTACAGAGTACATATGTCTACCACAAGATTGATCTAATGAATATGAGATTGTCTATTGACTAGCCTGGCCTTGGTTTATATATGCACCGTAGGCCTAGGGTTTTAGGAGAGTCCTTGTCTTGGGCGCCAAGTCTTGTGGAGTCTTCCTTGTATGCGGCAGGGGCTGTCTGAACTACCCCATGAATGAGCCGCCATGGGGGTCCTCGGCCTGATCCAGCTGGTCGGGGGATGACGTGGTGGGTACCTCCTAGTCCAGGACACCGTCAGTAGCCCCCTGGACCGGTCTTCAAGTTGTGGATGCTCGTCGATTCTTCCGAACTGTTCTTCATCTTCGGTCGTCGGTCTTGAAAACTGGCTCAACAAATCGTCTCATCTTTAATCTTGAGGATCGCCGAAGTGAATCCGAAGAGTTTACACGTCTGGTATCCGAGGATCCCCTTTAAGTCTTCGACCTTTAACAATGCCTTATTATTTTTACGCCACACCTTGGGTTTGAAGTTGATCCCATGCGGCAGCATCCTCTTGCATCCGAGCTCCAACTCCGGACTGGATTCGAGGTATCTTTTGTAGCCGAGCACCAATGTCGGACCGCTTCCGATCTCCAACGTTGGAATGTATCCAAAGAGTATTGTTACAGCCGAGCTCCAACGCCGAACTGTATCCGAGCTCCAACGCCGGACTATGTCCAAGCTCCAACGTTGGACTGTATCCGAGCTCCAACGTTGGAATGTATCCAAGCTCCAACGCCGGACTATATCCGAGGTGTCATAAATCAGCTTGGTTCAAAAAAGTTGAAGGAGTTTAGCCAAGCTTAATGCCGGAAATGTCTTCTATGGAGCCAGCCACTAGCGCCCGAGCTTTATGCCGGACTGCTTCCGAGGTGGTGCACCATGATATGTCCATTTTGCATCATGTTTTTATATCGATATTTATTGCATTATGGGTTGTTATTACACATTATGTCACAATACTTATGCCTATTCTCTCTTATTTACAATGTTTACATAAAGAGGGAGAATGCCGGCAGCTGGGATTCTGGGCTAGAAAAGGAGCAAATATTAGAGACCTATTCTGCATAGCTCCAAAAGTCGTGAAACTTCATGGAAGTCATTTTCAGAATATATAAAAAATACTGAGCGCAAGAAGTTCCAGAGGGGGGCCACACCCTGCCCAGGAGGGTGGGGGCGCGTCCTACCCCCCTGGGCGCGCCCCCCTGCCTCGTGGGTCCCCTGGTGGCCCTCCGATGCCCATCTTCTTCTATATGGAGTCTTTCGTTGAGGAAAAAATCATAAGCCAACTTTCGGGATGAGACTCCGCCGCCACGAGGCAGAACCTTGGTGGAACCAATCTAGGGCTCCGGCGGAGCTGTTCTGCCGGGGACACTTCCCTCCGAGAGGGGGAAATCATCGCCATCGTCATCACCAATGATCCTCTCATTGGGAGGGGGTTAATATCCATCAACATCTTCACCAACACCATCTCCTCTCAAACCCTAGTTCATCTCTTGTATCCAATTCTTGTCTCTAATTCTGCGATTGGTACCTGTGGGTTGCTAGTAGTGTTGATTACTCCTTGTAGTTGATGCTAGTTGGTTTACTTAGTGGAAGATCATATGTTCAGATCCTATATGCATATTAATACCCCTCTGATTATGAACATGAATATGCTTTGTGAGTAGTTACGTTTGTTCCTGAGGACATGGGAGAAGTCTTGCTATTAGTAGTCATGTGAATTTATTATTCGTTTGATATTTTGATGATATGTATGTTGTCTCTCCTCTAGTGGTGTTATGTGAACGTCCACTACATGACACTTCATCATTATTTGGGCCTAGAGGAAGGCATTGGGAAGTAATAAGTAGATGATGGGTTGCTAGAGTGACAGAAGCTTAAACCCTAGTTTATGTGTTGCTTCGTAAGGGGCTGATTTGGATCCATATGTTTCATGCTATGGTTAGGTTTACCTTAATACTTTTGTTGTAGTTGCGGATGCTTGAAATAGAGGTTAATCATAAGTGGGATGAATGTCCAAGTAAGGACAACACCCAAGCACCGGTCCACCCACATATCAGATTATGAAAGTACCGAACGCGAATCATGTGAATGTGATGAAAACTAGCTTAACGATAATTCCCATGTGTCCTCGGGAGCGCTTTTCTCTATATAAGAATTTGTCCAGGCTTGTCCTTTGCTACAAAAAGGATTGGGCCACCTTGCTGCACTTTATTTACTTTTGTTACTTGTTGCTCGTTACAAATTATCCTATCACAAGACTATTTGTTACCTATAATTTCAGTGCTTGCAGAGAATACCTTGCTGAAAACCGCTTATCATTTCCTTCTGCTCCTCGTTGGGTTTGAAATTCTTACTTATAGAAAGGACTAGGATAGATCCCCTATACTTGTGGGTCATCAAGACTCTTTTCTGGCGCCGTTGCTGGGGAGTGAAACGCCTTTGGTAGGTGGAATTTGGTAAGGAAAAAATTTATATAGTGTGCTGAAATTTACTGTCACTTGTTACTATGGAAAGTAATCCTCTGAGGGGCTTGTTCGGGGTATCTTCACCCCGACCAGTAGAGCTAAGAGTTGCTCCTCAACCTACTGAACCTACTGAAAATGAAAATGTCTACTTTGAAATTCCTTTGGGTATGATAGAAAAACTGCTAGCTAATCCTTTTGCAGGAGACGGAACATTACATCCTGATGAGCACCTAATATATGTGGATGAAGTTTGTGGATTATTTAAGCTTGCAGGTATGCCCAATGATGTTATCAAGAAGAAGGTATTCCCTTTATCTTTGGAGGGAGACGCATTGACATGGTATAGGCTATGCGATGATATGGGATCATGGAACTACGAATGATTGAAATTGGAATTTCGCTAGAAATTTTATCCTATGCATCGTGTTCATCGTGTTCGCAATTACATATATAATTTTTGGCCTCGCAAAGGAGAAAGCATCGCTCAAGCTTGGGGGAGGCTTAAATCAATGTTATATTCATGCCCCAATCATGAGCTCTCAAGCGAAATGATTATCCAAAAAAATTATGCTCGGCTTTCTGTTAACAATCGCACCATTCTTGATACTTCTTGTGCTGGCTCTTTTATGATGAAGACTATTGAATTCAAATGGGATTTATTGGAAAGAAATAAACGCAACTCTGAAGATTGGGATCTCGACGAAGTTAAGAAGTCAGGTATGACACCTAAGTTTGATTGTGTTAAATCTTTTATGGATACCGATGTTTTCCGTAAATTTAGCACTAAATATGGACTTGACTCTGAGATAGTAGCTTCTTTATGTGAATCTTTTGCTACTCATGTTGATCTCCCTAAGGAGAAGTGGTTTAAATATCATCCTCCCATAGAAGTAAAAGTAGCTGCACCTATTAAAGTTGAAGAAAAGACTATCACTTAAAATGATCCTATTATTCCTACTACTTGTGTTGATAAAGCGCCTTTTCCTGTTAGGATAAAAGATCATGCTAAAGCTTCAACTGTGGTTCGTAAAAGCAATATTAGAACCTATACACCTCCTGAGCAAGTTAAAGTTGAACCTAATATTGCTATTGTTAAGGATCTCTTCGCTGATAATATTGATGGGCATGTTATTTATTTCTATGATGAAATTACTAGAATTGCTAAACCTTGTGCTATAGATAAACGTAGACCTGTGGTAGGCATGCATGTTATTTCTATTAAAATAGGAGATCATTGTTATCATGGCTTGTGTGACATGGGTGCTAGTGCTAGTGCAATACCTATTGATTTATACAAAGAAATTATGCATGATATTGTACCCGCTGAGTTAGAAGAAATTGATGTCACCATTAAACTTGCCAATAGAGATACTATTTCACCAATGGGAATTGTTAAAGATGTTGAAGTGTTGTGTGCGAAAACTAAATATCCTGCTGATTTTCTTGTTCTTGGTTCCCCACAATATAGCTTTTGTCCCATTATATTTGGTAGACCCTTCTTGAACACTTTTAATGCTAGAATAGACTGCAAAAAGGATGTTATTACTATTGGTTTAGGTGATATGTCTCATGAGTTCAACTTTTCTAAATTTCATAGACAACACCGTGAAGAACAATTGCCTAGTAAAGATGAAATTACACTACAAGAAATATGTCAACTAGTGACGTTCTGTCAGTGACCCTGGAAGAATTGGTCATAGATCTATGACCATTTCAGACCAATTGGTCAAAAGCTGTTCGGGGGGCTCCAAACCCTAAACTATAACGACCATTTTGGTCAGAAAGGTCGTAATTTCCTTACACAAAATGGTCATAAAGCAGATAGCACTGGTCCGCTGCCTTATTTCTAGCTGATCACGACCAATATAGATGGTCATAACCTTGTAAATTGTGGTGGGTTGCTATGACTAGGCGCCACCTCATCAGTTTTGCCTATGTGTCATGTCCATGTGTCAGTTTTTGCCCTAGGTTGTGAAGCAACCTATATTTCTGTCATTCCCAAAAAAATATCATAAATTCTTTGGGTCATATCTTTGTCAAATATGTGCAAAACCTTCCTTGTCTAGTTCGAAAATAATTCAACAATATTCATTTTCCTATTCTGTTCAGAAAAACACTTTGTGAAGGAAGTGCTATTTATATATTCTTGATTGCCCTCAAAATTTTTGGGAACTATTTCCTATCCAAATAATTGCCTCATGACAAAATTAAGCTCCATTTGCCCAGTAAATCTTCCTCGGTGAATTTCCAAAGTTTTTGTCCACCTAGAAGCATTGTGAAGGAAGTACCACCTAGCATCCTCCTTTTGAGCTGAAAATTTGTGAAGACATTCTTCTTAGTAGATGATCATCCTCATCCAAAACTCACGCCCATTGGCCATGTGCATTTCCCGTACCGCTAAAAAAACACTTGGATGCTAATTCATCTTTGAGCATAGTTCGGTCTCCTCATGAGAATCTTATGTTGTAATTTTCTTCCTAGCACCTACCTGGGGAGTGCCCAACCCACTAGACATGCCTAGGCTGCCTAGAACACATGGCAACGCCACGGTCATGCGGTGACCACGCGGCGGGCATGCAAGCTTACGAGCTCTAGAGTTGGGGCCCTCAGCCACCATAAAAACCTCAATGTCTCGCCACCAAACCATGTATTTCTGATTAAATAAATACTTATGTACCTAGAAATGATTTTTGGAAAAAATAAAGAGCAAACTATGAGGCAGCTGCAGTTCAAATTTGACCCGCTTCCTACTGAATCATCAGGAATTTGTCTTTTTCACCAGAGGTGGATCAAAACTTTTGACACCCAACCATTTTGTCAATTGTGCATTAAATATGTCCTAGTATTTTATAGAATTGGTTAGGTCCAATTTTGCAACAAATATATGGTAGGTCCTTCACAAAAAAACTCATTTCGGGCACTCGGAAAATGGAAAATGTATTTTCCGTGAAAAGAAAATGAAAACTCGCTTAGGCAACATTGTTTGGAATTCCAGGATGCAGCCTTGTGCACAATATGAGATCATTTGAACAAACTATGCCATGAATGTGGCCATAAGATTGACCATTTGGCTTGAAAGCCATGAATCTTCACGCATGATAGCTCATTTCTGAGAACACTTTTTTAAAATAATTGCCGTATTACAAGTTTATTATTTTTCTTGGAAACTTGCTCACATATAATGACACAATGCGAAGGTTTTCCAATTTTTTGAATTTTTTATGCCCGTTTCAAAATGCGGTCAAAACGGCGGGCTTGACAGTTCCTAGTTAGTGGTTGAATCTTAGAAATTTTTTGATGTTTCTCTGATTAAATAGATACTTATGTACCTAGAAATGATTTTTGGAAAAAATAAAGAGCAAACTATGAGGCAGCTGCAGTTCAAATTTGACTCGCTTCCTCCTTAATCGACGGGAATTTGTCTTTTTCACCAGAGGTGGATCAAAACTTTTGACACCCAACCATTTTGTCAATTGTGCATTAAATATGGCCTAGTATTTTATGAAATTGATTAGGTCCAATTTTGCAACAAATATATGGTAGGTCCTTCACACAAAAAAACTCATTTCAGGCACTCAGAAAATGCAAAATGTATTTTCCGTGAAAAGAAAATGAAAACTCCCTTAGGCAACATTGTTTGGAATTACAAGATGCACCCTTGTGTACAATATGAGATCATTTGAACAAACTATGCCATGAATGTGGTCATAAGATTGATCATTTGGCTTGAAAGCCATGAATCTTCATGCATGATAGCTCATTTTTGAGAGCACTTTTTTAAAATAATTGCCATATTACAAGTTTATTATTTTTCCTGGAAACTTGGTCACATATAATGACACAATGTGAAGGTTTTCCAATTTTTTGAATTTCTTTGAATTTTTTATGCCCGTTTCAAAATGCGCTCAAAACGGCGGGCTTGACCGTTCCTAGCTAGTGATTGAATCTTGGAAAAATTTTGATGTTTCTATGAATAAATAGATACTTATGTACCTAGAAATTATTTTTGTAAAAAATAAAGAGCAAACTATGAGGCAGCTGCAGTTCAAATTTGACCAGCTTCCTACTGATCGGCGAAAATTTGTCTTTTTCACCAGAGGTGGATCAAAACTTTTGACATCCAACCATTTGGTAAATTGTGAATTAAATATGTCCTAGTATTTTATAAAATTGATTAGGTCCAATTTTGCAACAAATATATGGTAGGTCCTTCACAAAAAAAACTCATTTTGGGCAATTGGAAAATTGAAAATGAATTTTTCGTGCAAGGAAAATGAAAACTCCCTTAGGGAACATTGTTTGAATTCCAAGATGCACCCTTGTGCACAATATGGGATCATTTGAAAAATATGACATGAATGTGGCCATAAGATTGATCATTTGGCTTGAAAGTCATGAATCTTCACGCATGATAGCTCGTTTCTGAGAATACTTTTTTAAAATAATTGACGTATTACAAGTTTATTATTTTTCCTGGAAACTTGGTCACATATAATTACATAATGCGAAGTTTTTCCATTTTTTTTTTGATTTTTTGAATTTTTTATGCCCGTTTCAAAATGCGGTCAAAATGGCGGGCTTGACCGTTCCTAGCTAGTGGTTGAATCTTGGAAAACTTTTGTTGTTTCTCTGATTAAATAGATACTTATGTACATAGCATTGATTTTTGGAACAAATAAAAAGCAAAATATGAGGCAGGTGCAGTTCAAATTTGAGCTGCTTCTTGCTGAATCGGCGAACATTTGTCTTTTTCACGAGAGGTGGATCAAAACTTTTGACACTCAATTATTTGGTCAATTGTGAATTAAATATGGCCTAGTATTTTAGAAAATTGATTTGGTCCAATTTTGCAACAAATATATGGTAGGTCCTTCACAAAAAACTCATTTCGGGCACTCAAAAAATGGAAAATGAATTTTCCGTGCAAAGAAAATCAAAAGTCCCTTAGGAAACATTGTTTGCCATTTCAAGATGCACCCTTGTGCACAATATGAGATCATTTTTTTTTGAATTTTTCATGTGAAAAAGTAGAAGAAAAACAAAAGAATGCTTAGGTAGATTCTTTTTTGAAACATAATTTGTCTTTTTGATCAGAGGTGGATCGAAAGCATTTTACATGTTAAGATTTGGTCCACTTTACATAAAATGCAGTCTTATAGTTTTGGAAAATGGTGTGGTGCCATTTTCAAACAAATATTTGGTAGATTCTTCACAAAAAAAGAATTTTGTCAGTCCGAAAATATAAATTGATTTTTTCCTAGAACTCATCTCTCAAAACACTTTTTAAAGATATTTGTCCTATTCCAATTCCAAGTTTGTTAGTTTTCCTAAAATCTAGGTCACATTTGGTGACACAATGAGAATCTTTTTATTTTATTTTTGAATTTCTCAAATCACAAAATTCTTTATATGATTCAACACCTTATTTTTATTAGATTACGACCAATTTAGATGGTCATAACGTGTACTGGGTTCTTATTGGTCCAGGAACATGTCACGCGGATCGTGCCTACAACGCCATCAGATGCTCCCGGATCCGACGGCAGCCCTTTCTCCCTCACCCCCTCTTTGTCTCAAAAAAGAAACTCCCTCACCTTCTCACCCCACAAATCCCAGTCCACAGACCCGCACTCGAACCCTAGCGCTCCCACCACCGCTCCAGATCCAGATCCGGCACCCACCTCCCTCTCCCCTCGCCGTCGGTCTGCACCCTCCCCTCCCCTCCCTCTCCCCCACCTTTGCCGCCCATCCACCACCGCCGACTTCGTCTCCGCCATCCCCCTCCCTTCGCCTTCATCCACTGGTCTAGGCGAGGCCATTGCGTCCCTCCTCCTCCTCCGTGATTCATTCCCCTCCTCTGTCGCCGCCACCCAACCTCTCTCCCTCTCTCTCCCGCAACACCACCACCACGGCCGGCGGCGGCACTGCCAACCGCTTCCCCATCCGCGACGTAGCCTCCTTCTCCATGCCGGTAGGGGAGCCACCCCACTCCGCGCGCGGTCCCAGAGTCCTCACTCGCCACCTTCCGACGCTGGGCCGCCGCGCTCGTCCCGCCTTCCACCCCGTTCGGCTCCTTCAGCTCCGTCCCCGACCTCGCCATATTCTCCACTTCGACCACGATGCAGCGGGTGCATCCAGGCCGTGCGGGCGAGACGGCGGCCAGATCCACGATGGCGAGGACACGCAGCGGTCCCCTCTGGCCAAATCAGGTTCGTTTCCTCCCATAGCTGAGTCATTTTACTAGCGATTTGCCTCTCACGGCCGCGACCTCTGACCCCTTCTCATTGATTTGCTCGGTCAGCCGCCTCTCCCACCATCGACGGCGCGTGCTCAACGCCGAGATCTGCCGTGCCAAGGCCAAGCTCCTCGAGGAGGATCCACCCAAGCTACACGCCGGCCACCGTCCCCACCACCAACGAATCTTCTCCGTCCTCGTACGTCCCCACCAGCGAAGGCGATGTCCTCATGCGGATTCGCGTCCTCCTCCCAAACCATCCATTCCCGCCGCCGGTAACTCCCTCCTCTCCTCTCTCTCTATCTCTCACAACTTCAGATAGATTCATTTCATAGATCGATAAGGCCTACTGATTCTGAATTCCAATCCTTCCCTTGGTTACATACAGCCTCCAAGTCCAAGGTGATGAAGCTCCTTCTCCTCAACCACGCCCGAAACGCCCTGTCCAGGTCCAGGGTGGGTACCAATCCCTCCTTCCTTCCCTATCCTCCTTTTCTTCTTCTTTTACTTTTCTTCATTAATTCATCTCCTTCAACATCGGATGTACGTTTGTATTATACCATCTCGTCTGCTTGTATTGTGTCAAGGAAATCAAGGGCATGTGGAAGAGAGAGGAGGTCCATGGAGAAGATGCTCTGCTCCACCTCCAACCCACCATGCCTGCTACTACAGGAACAAGATGCCATAGAAGGTCTTTTTTCTGTTTGGTCCTGCTTGTGCTTGTATTCAAGCAGCCATGTGTCTATAAAAAAGGTTCAGTCTGCAGCAGTCACATGATATGTCTGTCTACTACACGGTTTGATCATTTCTGAAATCATGCTAGTTGTTTAGTCTCGTCGGTTTAACAAAAAGCGAACAGTATTGCGATGGTTTACTGAATTGTAGATTGTCGCGGATGAATCTAGCTTGTTGGTTTCAGACTAAATTGTAGATGGTAGTGGGATAATCTATAATTTAGATCGAATAGTACTGTAAATCGTTTTTAGATTCTCTGTCGATAGTGATTGATACAATGAAATCTCGTCATGAACAATTGTGCGTATGCGTGTGTGCCCTTAATGTGGATTATGATTGATACAGTGATTTTGCATGTGGGTAAAAGTTTGGGATCCAAGTTTGCGTGGTTCTGAACTTCGAGCAACACTTAGAGGGCATACAAGGTAGAAAATGTCATCCAAATCACTCAAATGGAACTGTTAGCTGTGTGAACATTGCATTTAAACTTAATTTTATATCTTGTATCATGGTTGGGTGTATAGTAATCTGACTAACTAATTACAATTGCTCATCCGAGACACTATATAATGCAAGCAAATAGTTGACTTTTCTCAGTATACATGTTCAAGCATGCATCATTATTACTGTTATTTGGAGTCTTTTGTGTAACGTAACTTTAACCATCTTGCAAATGCATGGGCATGGGGTTGCATGTAATAGTTTCACACCCTATATCTGCCCTTTGAAGCATGGCCCCTTTATGTCTAAAGGTCCGTTATATGAACCAAGGAATGTGATAGCCTTTTTTCCTTTTCCTTTTTTGGCTGAGCATTGGATCAATTCTACACTTGCTTTCATACGACGAAAAAATAATATTCATGCATTGGTTCTGGGAGGAGTGTTCTTGCTCTCATTCATAAAGTTGTTGAGAATCATAGGACAATAGTAACATTAATTGTAAAGTGTTGTAAGGTCTTTTTGTGTTATATGGTTGATGCGTTCACAGTAGTGGTTATCAACAGACTAGTCATAGACCTTCAAGTACTTTTGATTGGTCTTTTGTCTTTCTAGCAGCATCGTAGAGTATTCAGGGGCTTAACTTGTTATGCTGATTTGTCTACTCAAATACAGTCTAGATTAACTGGTGCCACTTAAATTCTTGCAGGACAGTTTGAGCTATTAGTTCAGATCATGGAAAAATAGTTTTTGGAGGTAATGATCAATCTATCGTAGTCTGGAATAAGCAAGCTTTTAAGCTTCTGGAAGAACTGGAGGGCAATGATGCACCAGTTAGCTTCTGCGCCGGTGAAGCTTCATGCTGATGATGGCTTCCAAAGGTACGTACCATAAGCATTTCGCTGCTGCTTCATCATTCTTCTTCAGTTTCTGTGCCAAGCTGTCAGCTAGTCTAATTCAGATTCGGTGTCGGTAAGTTTGAACTGAGGACGTAGCACTGCGTGTAGTTTCTCCCACGAGTAGTTTATTTTAGCTAATTAATTTTTCATTGACCCTAACTTACCGTAGATCGTAAGCTTAGGATGTTCATGTGTGCTCGCAGTTGAGAATCTGTTAATTCACTCAGCATGATCACTCTTAGCCACAAGTATCAATCACTCTTCTGATTAGTATTTCAGTCCCGGTGGTGTACCTAAACAACCTTGTTGTTAACTTCTCGGACTGAATTAATTGATTGATAGCATTGTTGTACCTACACAAGCTAGCAGCGAGCTAACAATTTGTACTGAATTAATTGATGTACCTAGAGGAAATAAACAGTAAACTAGAGACCCAGATCATTGTTGGGAATGCTGGTGATTGTCGCTGTGTGAGTACAGTTTCTTATTGCCTTATGTCAATGGACCCACTGATCTGAAGTCAGTCCTTAATGTGTGGATGGTTGTACTGTTTTGCAGGTTGTTGGCACTAAGGTGTTTGAGATGGTCTTCCTGTTGGTGCATGAGGAAGAGGAAGTGAAGTCATTGATTTGTCCATCGAGGAAGAAGAAGTGTGAGGAAGCATGAAGCCTTTGATCTGTCCAGAGGGTAAGTCCTCGGTCTATCCCACTCTTCCTTTGCTATGTGATTGTAACCTCCATGTGTTATCTACTTATCTGGACACTTTGATTCATATACTATTCTTGTGATTTTCCAATGCTATGTCAAGAAATGAATCCGTAACCATTAATGAATTCGATGTATGATCGTGATGAGAACGAATGAATGAATGATATCATACCAACTTGTTTTTGCCCTTGATCAGTGTCATTTGTGGTAGCTCCTAAGCAACATGATCTTTTTCTTGCTCCAAGTTCCTAAGTGTGGTGTTGTACTTTTGTTAACTAGATGGAAAAAAATTTAAATTTGGTGAACATTAGTAGCTTAGTTGTGCTTGATTGATGTCCTGCTAGCTGCTACTGTTAATTGTTACTGCCATGGTGTTGACACTGCTTAGAATATGTTCAGCTCCTTAATTCTAGTAGTATTTGTTGTCAAAAGCATGATTGTATTGTGAGCCAGCAATTTCTTGGAGTCTTCTTGGAGCTTGCTGGTATTTACTTTTTTTCCACCAATATACTATTTCTAATATTTACTCATGGTTGCTACTGTTATTCGTGCTCTCAAGCTTAAGGATCGACCCCTAGCTGCTTGTGTATTTTTTTATTATTTTATTCAATATTCTTTTCCTAGTTGTTGTATGTTCAAGGATATTGCTTTCATTCTGAATTCACAGCCATGATAATGATCATTTCCTGTCTTTTATAGGAGCTCTAGGGTCAAGAAGTTGGAAAAAGGGAACGCTTCGTCTTTGTAGCTAATTACATGTTCCTCGATGATGTGAATGGTTGTTATAGTACTTCATAGCAGCACTTTTGTAGTTGTTCTAAATTCCTGGATGATGTGAACTATGGCATGATTGTAATATATATTATATACTCATTTTGGTCGTCATTTATGAAAATTTGCGTGATTGGGGCTCTCTTGACCAAAATACTGGTTATTTATTGCGGATACTTTATTATTGATATGTTGGAAATGAAACATATACTATTTGGGCCCTAAAAAGGCCACAAATCAAACAATTCAGGAAAAATGAACAGAATTACGAAAAGAAACAATTGTGAAAAGGCGATGGCCGAGTAAATAAAAAGGCTTAGGCCCAAAAACGAAATAGATCACAAAAAGGCCATGATCCATGAAATAAAAAGGCTAAAATGTTGGGCTAGGCCCATGTAGCTACCGAAAATTAACAGAAAATATATGTTAAAAAGGTTGAATTAATGGGCACGACCCATGTAAAACACCGAATTGGACCGGGATGAATCTTGTCAGTGACCTTTTCAATTGGTCGCAATTTTTCCACGTCAAATTGCCACGTCGGATCTGACGTGGCCTGGACAGACAGCCAGTGACCAAAACAAAACGTCATGGGTTCAACGACCTTTTGTTTTGGTCGTTAACGTCTACGACCTTCTCACAGAGAAGGTCGCAAATTTCAGTTTATCGCCGCCAGCTTTTGACCTTCTGTTTTTGGTCAAAAAAGTTCGCAAATGAAAAACTATGACCTTTCAGCGGCCAATATTGAGGGTCACAAGTTGACATATTTCTTGTAGTGTTATTGGTCTTGCTTCTATTGTTGTACCTCCTAGTGATCCTTTAGAACAATATTTGCTAGACCATGAAAATGATATGTTTATGAATGAAAGAAGGGAAATAGATGAAGTGTTCTTTAAACAGGGACCTATTTTGAAACACGACTTGCCTGTTGAAATCTTAGGGGATCCTCCTCCACCCAAGGGTGATCCCGTGTTTGAGCTTAAACCATTGCCCGATACTCTTAAATATGCTTATCTTGATGAAAAGAAGATATATCCTGTTATTATTAGTGCTAACCTTTCAGAGAAGGAGGAAGTAAAATTATTGAAAACTCTGAATAAGCATTGTGCTGCTATTGGATATACTCTTGATGATCTTAAGGGCATTAGTCCCACTCTATGTCAACACAAAATAAATTTGGAGAAAGATGCCAAACCAGTTATTGATCACCAACGACGACTAAATCCTAAGATGAAAGAAGTGGTAAGAAAATAAATACTAAAGCTCCTTGAGGCAGGTATAATTTGTCCCATTGCTGATAGTCAGTGGGTAAGTCCTGTCCATTGTGTTCCTAAGAAAGGAGGTACTGCTGTCGTTCCTAATGATAAAGATGAATTGATTCCGCAAAGAATTATTACAGGTTATAGGACGGTAATTGATTTCCGCAAATTAAATAAGGCTACTAAAAAGATCATTACCCCTTACCTTTTATTTATCAAATGCTAGAAAGATTATCCAAACATACACACTTTTGCTTTCAAGATGGTTATTATGGTTTCTCTCAAATACCTGTGTCAGCTGATGATCAATCCAAGACCACTTTTACTTGCCCTTTCGATACTTTTGCTTATAGATGTATGCCTTTTGGTTTATGCAATGCACCTGCTACCTTACAAAGATGCATGATGGCTATATTTTCTGATTTTTGTGAAAAGATATGTGAGGTATTCATGGATGATTTCTCCGTTTATGGATCCTCTTTTGATGATTGCTTAAGCAACCTTGATCAAGTTTTGCAGAGATGTGAAGAAACTAACCTTGTCTTGAATTGGGAGAAATGCCACTTTATGGTTAATGAAGGTATTGTCTTGGGCACAAAATTTCTGAAAGAGGCATTGAAGTTGATAAAGCTAAAGTTGATGCTATTGAAAAGATGTCGTGTCCCAATGACATCAAAGGTATAAGAAGTTTCCTTGGTCATGCCGGTTTTTATAGGAGATTCATTAAGGACCTCTCAAAAATTTCTCGGCCTCTGACTAGTTTATTACAAAAAGATTTACAGTTCGTCTTTGATGATGATTGTGTAGAAGCATTTGAAATACTTAAGAAAGCATTGATCTCTACACCTATTGTTCAGCCACCTGATTGGAATCTACCTTCTGAAATTATGTGTGATGCTAGTGATTATGTTGTAGGTGATGTTCTAGGGAAAAGAGTTGATAAGAAATTAAATGTTATTCAATATGCTAGTAAAACTCTAGACAATGCCCAGAGAAATTATGCTACTACTGAAAAAGAATTCTTAGCAGTTGTATTTGCTTGTGATAAGTTTAGACCTTATATTGTTGATTCTAAAGTAACTATTCACATGGATCATGCTGCTATTAAATATCTTAAGGAAAACAAAGATGCTAAACCTAGACTTATTAGATGGGTTCTCTTGCTACAAGAATTTGATTTACATATTATTGATAGAAAGGGAGCTGAGAACCCCGTTGCAGATAACTTGTCTAGGTTGGAAAATGTTCTTGATGACCCACTACCTATTGATGATAGCTTTCCTGATGAACAATTAAATGTCATAAATGCTTCTCATACTGCTCCATGGTATGCTGATTATGCTAATTACATTGTTGCTAAGTTTATACCACCTTGTTTCACATACCAGCAAAAGAAAAAGTTCTTCTATGATTTACGACATTACTTCTGGGTTGACCCACACCTTTATAAAGAAGGAGTAGATGGTGTTATTAGACTTTGTGTACCTGAGCATGAACAGGAACATATCCTATGCAAGTGTCACTCCGAAGCTTATGGAGGACACCACGCTGGAGATAGAACTGCACATAAGGTATTGCAATCCGGTTTTTATTGGCCTACTCTCTTCAAGGATGCTCGTAAGTTTGTTTTATCTTGTGATGAATGTCAAAGAATTGGTAATACTAGTAGACATCAAGAAATGCCTATGAATTATTCACTTGTTATTGAACCATTTGATGTTTGGGGCTTTGATTATATGGGACCGTTTCCTGCCTCTAATGGATATACACATATTTTAGTTGTTGTTGATTACGTTACTAAGTGGGTACAAGCTATTCCAACTAGTAGTGCTGATCATAACACCTCTATTAAGATGATTAAAGAAGTTATTTTCCGAGGTTTGGAGTCCCTAGATATTTAATGACTGATGGTGGTTCACATTTCATTCATGGTGCTTTCCGTAAAATGCTTGCTAAGTATGATGTTAATCATATAATTGCATCTCCTTATCACCCATAGTCTAGTGGTCAAGTAGAATTGACCAATAGAGAACTCAAATTAATTTTGCAAAAGACTGTTAATAGATCTAGAAAGAATTGGTCCAAGAAACTTGATGATGCATTATGGGCCTATAGAACTGCATATAAAAATCCTATGGGTATGTCTCCGTATAAAATGGTCTATGGAAAAGCATGTCACTTACCTATCGAACTAGAACATAAGGCTTATTGGGCCATTAAAGAGCTCATCTATGATTTCAAACTTGCCAGTGAGAAGAGGTTATTTGACATTAGCTCACTTGATGAATGGAGAACCCAAGCCCATGAGAATGCCAAATTATTTAAAGAAAAAGTTAAAAGATGGCATGACAAAAGAATACAAAAGTGTGAGTTTAATGTAGGTGATTATGTATTGCTATACAACTCCCGTTTAAGATTTTTTGCAGGAAAGCTTCTCTCTAAATGGGAAGGTCCTTACGTTATCGAGGAGGTCTACCGTTCCGGTGCCATAAAAAACAACAACTTCGAAGGCACAAATCCGAAGGTGGTGAACGGTCAAAGAAACAAACATTATATCTCAGATAATCCTATAAATGCTGAAACCAATGTTATTGAACCGTAACCCCGGAGGAATACATAAGGGACACTTTCCGGAACGTTTCAGACTCCGAAAAGGAATAGGTATGTGGTACGGTAAGTAAACCGACTCCAAAATAGTTCTAATGGAAATTTTTCTCCATTTTGAAATATTTGGAAAAATAGAAAAATAAGAAGCAGTTCGAGAAGGACACGAGGGCTCCACGAGGGTGGAGGGTGCGCCCTACCCCCCTGGGCGCGCCCCCTGCCTCGTGGGCACCTCGTGCTCTCTCCGGACTCCGTTTCCTTGTACGATATGAATTTTGGTCGGTAAAAATTCATTATATAATCTCCCGAAGGTTTTGACTCCTGTATCACGCAATTATCCTCTATTTGTGTTTCGAGCTATTACTGCTGCAGATTAGAGAAAGATGTCTTCTCAAGAGTCAATATGTGAGAGCCGGGTGTCTCATCCGGCATCGAGATCAATGACAAACAGCAATGCTGACCACTTTGGGCTAGCAACAGAGGAAGAGATGGAGGCTGATTTGAAGAGGATAGATGCCATGGAGGAGGATCAAGAAGTCACTTATCGCTTCCGAGCTGGATTCATAATGGGGGAACTACAGAGCTCGGCTATCCCAAACTCGGTTATCCCTTCCAATGTTAGATTTCTTTCTTATGAAAATATGAAGAAGAGTGTCACTTGTTCTCCCGCAGCTATGCAACACCCTTGGGTGCAAGGAGCTTTGGCCGTTACAGGAAAGCTTCGAAAGGAAATGATGGACCTCAAGCAGCAAGTCAATAAGCTCGAGGAGGAGAATCGTATCATGAGGGGCATCATCGCCAAGAATATCACATCACCATCCCCGAAAAAGGAGACATAATCATATGTGTATGGGCACTCCCCTTGGCAGCTGCCAAGCTTGGGGGAGGTGCCGCGGTATCGTATCACCATCACTTCTATCTTTACCGTTTTTCTTAGTTCGATCCTTTTGGTAATATCTTGATCTAGTAGCATAAAGTTTTAGTATTATCTAGTTGTGAGTTCTGCTTTATGATCCTTCTATCTAATCGAGTCCGTGAGCTATATAATAAAGTTTAGTGTTGAGTCAAGGGCTTGATTATTTTGCCATGATCTTGAGTGAATAAAAGAAAAGAGAAAAAGAAAAAAAAGATCATATGGATCTTATGGAGAGTAATGACTTCACATAGAAAGAGTATGATGAATAAAAGTTGTTGAGAGTTGACAAACACAGTTTTGGTCATCGTTGCAATTAATAGGAAGTAATAAAGAAAGAGAGGTCTTCACATATAAATATATTATCTTGGACATCTCTTATGATTGTCAGCACTCATTAAAATATGACATGCTAAAGAGTTGAGTTGGACAAGGAAGACAACGTAATGGGTTATGTTTTCTTACATCTGAGATAAATTATATTGTCGTGGATCATTCAACATGTTGAGCTTGCCTTTCTCCCTCATGCTAGCCAAATTCGTTGCACCAAGTAGAGATACTACTTATGCTTCCAAATATCCCTAAACCCAGTTTTGCCATGAGAGTCCACCATATCTACCTATGGATTGAGTAAGATCCTTCAAGTAAGTTGTCATCGGTGCAAGCAATAAAAATTGCTCTCTAAATATGTATGATTTATTAGTGTGGGAGAAAATAAGTTTTATCGATCGTGTGATATGGAAGAAATAAAAGCGACAGACTGCATAATAAAGGTCCATGTCACAAGTGGCAATATAAAGTGACGTTCTTTCGCGTTAAGATTTTGTGCATCCAACCATAAAAGTGCATGACAACCTCTGCTTCCTTCTGCGAAGGGCCTATCTTTTACTTTTATCTCCTACCTTACATAAGACTCATGGTGATCTTCACCTTTCCTTTTTACATTTTATCTTTCAGCAAGCACAATATGTTGGAAAGATCCTGGTACATATGGCTAATTGGATGTGAGTTTTCATGGGCTATTATTGTTGACATTACCCTTGAGGTAAAATGTTGGGAGACAAAACTATAAGCCCCTATCTTTCACTGTGTCCGATTAAAACTCCATACCCATAAGTATTGCACGAGTGTTAGCAATTGTGAAAGACTATATGATAGTTGAGTATGTGGACTTGCTGAAAAGCCCTTATATTGACTCTTTACTATGTTATGATAAATTGCAATTGCTTAAATGACCGAGATTATAGTTTGTTAGTTTTCAATGAAGTTTATGATTCATACTTGAAATTGTGATTGAATTGTTACTCTAGCATAAGAGATCATATGACAAGAATTATATAAGTTGTTGTTCTAAGAATGATCATGATGCCCTCATGTCTGTATTTTATTTTTATCGACACCTCTATCTCTAAACATGTGGACATATTTTTCTATTTCGGCTTTCGCTTGAGGACAAGCGAGGTCTAAGCTTGGGGGAGTTGATACGTCCATTTTCCATCATGCTTTTATATCGATATTTATTGCATTATGGGCTGTTATTACACATTATGTCACAATACTTATGCCTATTCTCTCTTATTTTACAAGGTTTACATAAAGAGGGAGAATGCCGGCAGCTGGGATTCTGGGCTGGAAAAGGAGCAAATATTAGAGACTTATTCTGCACAGCTCCAAAAGTACTGAAACTTCACGGAAGTCATTTTCAGAATATATAAAAAATACTGAGCGCAAGAAGTTCCAGAGGGGGGCCACACCCTGCCCACGAGGGTGGGGGCGCGCCCTACCCCTGGGCGCGCCCCCTGCCTCGTGGGTCCCCTGGTGGACCTCCGATGCCCATCTTCTACTATATGGAGTCTTTCGTTCAGGAAAAAATCATAAGCCAGCCTTCAGGATGAGACTCCGCCGCCACAAGGCGGAACCTTGGCAGAACCAATCCAGGGCTCCGGTGGAGCTGTTCTGCCGGGGACACTTCCCTCCGGGAGGGGGAAATCATCGCCATCGTCATCACCAACGATCCTCTCATCGGGAGGGAGTCAATCTCTATCAACATCTTCACCAGCACCATCTCCTCTCAAACCCTAGTTCATCTCTTGTATCCAATTCTTGTCTCTAAGTCTGGGATTGGTACCCGTGGGTTGCTAGTAGTGTCGATTACTCCTTGTAGTTGATGCTAGTTGGTTTACTTGGTGAAAGATCATATGTTCAGATCCTATATGCATATTAATACCCCTCTGATTATGAACATGAATTTGCTTTGTGAGTAGTTACGTTTGTTCCTGAGGACATGGGAGAAGTCTTGCTATTAGTAGTCATGTGAATTTGGTATTCATTCGATATTTTGATGAGATGTATGTTGTCTCTCCTCTAGTGGTGTTATGTGAACGTCGACTATATGACACTTCAGCATTATTTGGGCCTATAGGAAGGCATTGGGAAGTAATAAGTAGATGAAGGGTTGCTAGAGTGACAGAAGCTTAAACCCTAGTTTATGCGTTGCTTCGTAAGGGGTTGATTTGGATCCATATGTTTCATGCTATGGTTAGGTTTACCTTAATACTTTTGTTGTAGTTGCAGATGCTTGCAATAGAGGTTAATCATAAGTGGGATGAATGTCCAAGTAAGGACAACACCCAAGCACCGGTCCACCCACATATCAGATTATCAAAGTACCGAAAGCGAATCATGTGAATGTGATGAAAACTAGCTTATCGATAATTCCCATGTGTCCTCGGGAGCGCTTTTCTCTATATAAGAATTTGTCCAGGCTTGTCCTTTGCTACAAAAAGGATTGGGCCACCTTGCTGCACTTTATTTACTTTTGTTACTTGTTGCTCGTTACAAATTATCCTATCACAAAACTATCCGTTACCTATAATTTCAGTGATTGCAGAGAATACCTTGCTGAAAACCGCTTATCATTTCCTTCTGCTCCTCGTTGGGTTCGACACTCTTACTTATCAAAAGGACTATGATAGATCCCCTATACTTGTTGGTCATCACACCACCCCGACTGCGGGCCAATTTTTTGTCAATATTTTTGATTGGTGCAATTTATTTTTTGCCGAGATATATAGCCAGTAGCCCTCAAGGTGTGTATCGGTCTAAAACCCGAGATGCACCTGAAGGATGACATAAGACCGCTGATCCCAGATTCGCAAAATCGGCCTAAGGATCAACTCCTAGCTCAGTAGAATACTTCGGGACACAAAAAGCGGTGTGCAAAGTCCTCGAGACTCAGGTTGGGTGCGGCCGACCAACCTGAGGATCATAATCTCCTCGAAAACTATATTACACTTAAATTTTCTGCATTGGATTGCCAATGCAGTAGCCCCCCGAGAATTGGGTTGGGCAACATGGCCGACCCTAGGATCGTACCTCCTCGGGAACTAGTTCAATTGTCATGTATGTTTTGACAATGCCGAGGTGGGGTTCGGCAGAAAAGATGCCAAACTGTAGTTTTAGAAAAGAGTTTCACGCCGAACACCTCAACCAAGTGAATGTCCTGCTTCTTGAAAGGAAAACATAAAATAGGTGAAAAGATGTTATAAGCTCAAAGGCCAAAAACATGCGTAAAAACTTTACATCTAGATTGAATCAAGCTGTTTTGGTGCCAATAAGAAATTTGTCTTAAAATTGTACTTCCGTCGTGCTTTGACATGACAAATCCGATCTCTAGACTTCAAGTGGGTCAGCCTTCGGCTTCAGCCTCCCTATCCCGAAGGCGGAGTGATTCTCAGGCCAGTTTAGCGAACTAAACGCGAGCGGCTTTAGGGAGAAACCAGGCTACCCAGCTATTGATCATACACCTGAGTCGATAAAGGAGTGGTAGAAAATGATTTTGCAAGACTAAGATGAAAATATCTATTACAAAACTGCTCATATTAATTTAAGAACCCCCAAGTGATTTGGGTAAAAGAATTTTATGTATAATGAATGCATGTACCGAAGTACTTATATAATATATGTGTTCACCCGAACTTTAAACGCGTCTTAACCGACCGTCGGCTTCTCCCTCTTCGGTCAAGGGCCGAAAAGTGTTATGTACTCCACCTGTCGAGAGTATCGACAGTGTTTCATATAACCAGGAAATCAGGCCATAAGGCTATAACAGACAAAGCACGCTCAGAGAACTTATGTTATATTACTGACTTAGTGTAAGAAGCATCTTTGAAGAAAATAGCACCTCCACTGATACCTTTCTTTGGTTGCTCATTGTTATTATGAGACTTGTGCAATAGCTTTTTTGTACTCATGAGTTCTGTTGTGTGCCGACCATGATTGAAAACAATAAGAGCACTAGCTTTCGGCTTCATCCAGTCTGAGGTCTGAGCTCGGATGACCCAATCGTGACAATCGCAGAGGTGCTCCCTTTACTCCCTAGCCGAACAATCGGGAACGTAGGGGTAAACACAGGAGCAAGGCAACCCAACTTGTGGAACACTTAAGTCAACATGGTGCATATTGTGGCCTAATAAATAAACAAGGAACGAAGCCATACAAGTATAATCATATGCAAGAGGAAAGGCTTCATAAAGGAAGCCCCCAAGTAAATGGGGTATTTGAATTTGTGTGTCACAAACAAAGTTTTGACAAGGAAGTTTTGCACAAACAACTTTTTGCCAAAAAGGTATAATACTTGGTCGAACCGAACAAAATTTAAAACTGAAAGTTTTCGAGCATGAAAGCGATTGAGCTGGTTAATGTGCTCGGTGTTGATGATGAGGTCCGGACTTATGGCGGGACGAAGACATAGCCCTCGGCTTGGCCGAGGTCCCAGCCCCCAAGCCGGTTCCGAAATGTCCGAGAAAAGAGCTCGGCTTGACGAAGTGGCGACATAGCACGGTTGATGTGTTGAGGAGAAACCCCCGGTCTAGCCGAGCTAACAAAGCTGGTCGGCTGATGATGCCGGAGTCCCGGGAGTAGGTTTGATGACGAGATGGCAAAGCCCCCGGTCCAGCCGAGGTGACGCGGTAGGTCAGTAAGGTGACGACGGAAACCGCATGTCAGCACGTCGGTACGTTGGAGTGACAGCGCTGCCCGACCCGAATCATTTACCTGTGCACAGAAAATAATGCAAGCCGGAGATAATAATAAAAATAAAAATAAAAAATCGTTGCATAATTAATAATTTATGCAACGTGAGTAATAAAAGAAATATTTCCCTTGCGCCAAACACTAGATGAGGTAGAGCTCTCTCAGCGATGTCAAAGTTCCAGAGGCAACCAAAAATGTCGGTATGGCAATTTAACCAACAAGGTGATCACGAGAGCCAATTTATGCCAATTGAGACGACGACGCCGGCTTGCCGAAGTGACCGCGTGACGCAGTCGAAGTCGATAACTTGATCCGGATGTAGCCATAGGAGTGAGAGAACTGCCCCAAAGTAACTGCTTAATTAAATAAGATAAAGTGAAAAAGGAAAAAGAAGGTCAAATCCCCATGTGGTTGCGCTGAACCGAACTCTCTTCGGCCTCGATGGGGGTCGTCGCGCCAGGTAATGCACGGTGTAAGTCAATTTCCTGTTCGCCGGCGGTGATGACCATAGCAGACCGCAGTAAACAGATAGCAAACGGACGAACTAATGACGCTGCAAAACTGATGATGGTGTACAGGCCAGTTCGAGGGAGAATGTCCAATAGTGTTGCGACCACGAGGCTGTCTACAGCGGTCGAGCTGCGGAGTATCTGTACTGGGTGCATGGAGTAGGTCAGCTTGCGACAAAGTAGACCACATGCACGATACTAATGATCCATCGGCTTCACATCCATAGACGCGTCAGTTTTATGCGAAGTAGTCATACGCTGATTGCCTGTGCGTGTCAAACATAGCAGTCCGAGGAAGAGAAAAAAATCTGCAGTGCAAACGCTTGTAGCAACCTACATAAAGAATCCATGAAAATCAATCTAATCTGGATAGTCGTAGAAGCACTAATACCAACCGGACAACTTTAAAACTTTAATCAAAAAAATGTAGTAGCAAGTACTAGATGTACTAGTCTACGCTTGCCCTTTTGCAAATAATTAATAGGGAGTAGTACTTACCTCATCTCCTCACGTGGAGGGGGTTCACTATTGGGTGAGTCATAGTACAGATCGGCCACAAGACTTGCCCTGGGACTTCAAGCTAGTGACCGCAGCAGCGGCTTATCTCCATGGAGTTCAAATGCAAAGCTAGTACGTAATCATGTTAGTACTTTAATCCAAGCAAACTTTAGCGAAAATAAACTACTAGTGAACGACCAACGACCGCATAGCTGCTAAATTTAATAAGGAAAAAGTAAAGAGAATAAGGGAAGCAATCTCCCTCGACGATCATTGTCCGTAGTGGATTTGTCTTCGGCTCTACAATCGAGCACTGTGTGCGAGGTCAGAGACCAGTTTGACAATCAATCAAACGTCGCCATCTATCGACCAGGAGACTGCAGTAGAGCGTCAGACACCGCGTAGGGACGCATCTTTGGTCGCAGATTTTACAGACCTTGATCTCAACCTGATCTGCGAATGAAGCTTGCAAACCAACGATAATTCTGACAAAAACTAACTTGTACAAAACAGATATGATTAGAAAGATATCACCTGATCATCCCATCGACCCGTGATGATCATCCAGCAGGCTCTCAATGAAAGCACCAATGTCGGTGTCAAAACCGGCGGATCTCGTAGTAGGGGTCCCAAGCTAGGCGTCTTGGAGCGATGGTAACATGGACACGGGATTTTACCCAGGTTCGGGCCCTCTTGATGGAGGTAAAACCCTACATCCCGCTTTTGATTGTATTCGTATGGGGTGTAGTACAGAGTACATATGTCTACCACGAGATTGATCTAATGAATATGAGATTGTATATTGACTAGCCTGGCCTTGGTTTATATATGCACCATAGGCCTAGGGTTTTAGGAGAGTCCTTGTCTTGGGCGCCAAGTCTTGTGGAGTCTTCCTTGTATGCGGCAGGGGCTGTCCGAACTGGCCCATGAATGAGCCGCCATGGGGGTCCTCGGCCCGATCCAGCTGGTTGGGGGACGACATGGTGGGTACCCCCTTGTCCAGGACACCATCAATAGGGGATAGCTTTTTCTCCCAACCGGCTTATGAACCGGCTTAAGGCCGCAATACGACCCGCCAAACACTAAACATCATTAATACATGCCGGTTTAGCCAAGAAAGTGATGGCCTTGATTTTATCTGGGTTAGCTTCAATGCCCCTTTCAGAAACCAAAAAGCCCAAGAGCTTGCCTGCTAGTACACCGAAGACACACTTGGCCGGATTAAGCATCATCTTGTAGATCCGGAGATTGTCGAAGGTTTCTTTCAAGTCCTCTATCAAGGTTTCCTTATTCCTAGACTTCACAACAATATCATCCACATAAGCATGAACATTGCACCCAATCTGACCGTGAAGGCAATTTTGAACACATCGCTAGTAAGTCGCCTGGGCACTCTTGAGCCCAAAGGGCATAGACAGATAGCAGAAGGCTCCAAAGGGAGTGATGAAAGCTGTCTTCTCCTGGTCCTTAATTGCCATCTTGATGTGATGATACCCAGAATAAGCATCCAAAAAACTCAAACGCTCACAACCCGCCGTAGCATCAATAATCTGATCAATACGAGGGAGAGCGAAGGGATTAGCCGGGCAGGCCTTATTCAGGTCTGCGTAATCCACACACATGCGCCAAGTACCATTTTTCTTAAGTACTAGCACCGTATTAGCCAACCATTTAGGATGAAAAACTTCAATAATGAACCCCGCTGCCAAGTGCCGGGCCACTTCTTCACCAATGGCCTTACGCCTTTCCTCATTAAAGCGACGAAGGAATTGCTTAACAGGTTTAAACTTCGGATCAATATTGAGAGTGTGCTCAGCGAGTTCCCTCAGTACACCTAGCATGTCTGAAGGTTTCCATGCAAAGATGTCACGGTTCTTACGGATGAACTCGATGAGCGCGCCTGCCTATTTTGGATCCAAATTGGCACTGATGCTGAACTGCTTGGATGAATCGCCGGGAACAAAATCAACCAACTTAGTGTCTATGCCGACTTAAACTTCAACAGAGGGTCATGCTCTATGGTTGGCTTTTTCAAAGGTGTCATGTCTGTTGGGTCAACATTATCTTTGTAAAACTTCAACTCTTCTGTCACACAAACAGACTCAGCGTAAGCAGCATCACCTTCTTCACACTCCAAAGCTATCTTCCGGTTCCCATGTACTGTGATGGTACCCTTATGACCCGACATCTTAAGCTGTAAATAAATATAACAAGGCCTAGCCATGAACTTAGCATAAGCCGTCCGCCCAAACAAAGCGTGATAAGGGCTCTTAATTTTGACTACCTCAAAGGTCAATGTATCAACTCTGGAATCATCATCATCACCAAAACCCACTTCGAAAGCGATCTTGCCCACTGGATATGCCGACTTACCAGGCACCACACCATGGAAAACAATGTTGGATGGCTTAAGATCCTTATCAGTCAAACTCATATGACAAAAAGTTTCATAGTAATATTTATGTTGCTGCCTCCATCCATGAGCACCTTAGTAAACTTGTAACCCCCAACCTGAGGTGCAACCACTAAAGCCAAATGACCCGGATTATCAACCCGGGGTGGGTGATCCTCACAGCTCCAAAGGATGGGATGTTCAGACCATCACAAGTAACGGTGAATCTCTGGCTCAACTGCGTTAACCGCCCTTTTATGAATCTTCTGGTCCCGTTTACATAAACTCATAGTGAACATGTGATACTGTCCACTATTCAACTACTTTGGATTACTCTGATAACCGTATTGTTGTTGCTAATTCGCTTGAGCAGACTGCTGATTAAAACCACCTTGATTGCCATGGACTTGGAAACCAGAGTTTGAACCGCCGCCACCAAAGCCAAGCCCGTGAGAGCGGGATCCTGAACCGCCATTCGGGCCATGATTATTCTGGAAAAAATTGGAATTCCTATACTCCCTCATGATGGAGCAATCCTTCCACAGATGATTGGCCGGCTTCTGATGTGTATCATGCTTTGGGCAAGGCTGGTTCATCATGGCTTCAAGGTTGAACTTTGGCCCTCCAAACCGAGGCGACTTTCCCTTGCAACACTGATTATGATTCTGCATATTGGCACTGGCCAAAAAGTCTAGACTATTCTCCGCCGTACGCTTGCCATTGCCACCATGACCCACCGTGTTATGTTGCTGTCCCTTCACACTGCCACTCTTCTTTCCCTTACCCACCTTTTCTTCATCAGAGTCGGAGTCCTTGGTACTATCAGAATCAACATATTTGATGAGAGCCGCCATGAGCTCCCCCATGTCATTGCAATGGCGCTTAAGCCGCCCTTGTTTCTTCTTATGGGGGAGGAAAAGACAATTCTTCTCCAACACCAGGACTGCTGAACCGGCATTGATACTATCCGATGAATGTATAACAGCTGAGATCCGGCGCACCCAGTTGGTTGTTGACTCACCCTCACCTTGGACGCTGGAATCCAAGTCCAAGATCGATAGGGGCTGCTTGCACGTGTCTTTAAAATTTTCGATGAAACGGACTTTCAACTCTGCCCATGATCTTATTGAGTTAGCAGGCAACCCTTTCAGCCAAGTACGAGCTGGCCCATCCAACATCATGGTGAAGTACTTAGCACATGCAACATCACTAACATCCAACATCTCCATGGTCATCTGCTGTGTAATTAGGCACCTTACGAGGGCCCTTGAAATCCTTAGGCAAATGCTCATTGCGTAGAGCCGGCGCTAAACACGCACACCCAAAGTTCTAGATGTCACTCCTGCCTCCACACATGTTGCCGGATAAACCAGTGGTTGCTGTTGAGCCACCAGCTCCGCCTCCCGACGCGCCCTACCCTGATCCACCAATGTCCGAGCATCAACACCACTGCGCGCCGGGTCATGCCCCCGAGGCTAGTTACATCGTTGTTCACTACTTGACACTACGGGCGACTCAATATGCTTGCTATAACTCCGGCTTGGATGAGGGGTTGAGTGAATTCATTCACGGCTATACGAATAAGCTGCCTATTGAGCCACAACCGTCTGAAGAAGTTCTCTGGCCCTCCGCATCTCTATCGCAGCTAGACACCCGCCTTCAACTGGAAGAGCCTCCAATCGTGATGCCGCAGCAATCATATTATCCGTCGGGTTAGAATAATGACCCGACGGTGTCGGCACATGCTGAGGCGGAGTCATATCCAAACGAGGTGGATCCATAGCGCGCGGCTGAACCGGTGCTCCAGTCGCGGGTGCCTCAACCGCCCGGTTCACCACGGGCGGGTTACTGGTCCCTGGCCCTGGCATGTTGAAAAGGTTTCTCGCATCGTACTCAAGAGGTAAACGACTCTGATGTCTTCTTCTCATGACTTCATTTGAAGCGTTTTGATCCAAGGTGAGCCAGAAAGAATCTGCCTAAATTCGTTGTGCCTGGGCATCCAAAGCAGCTCGCTCCATGGCCATCCTAGCATTCTCAGCCGCCAGCTGTTCCTTGGCTTGAGTTATCTCATCTCGTAACTTCGCAACATCCACCTTATGCTGTTCCCGAGTCTCCAAGGTCACTTCTACCCCCATTAAAGTCGCCAAAGCCTCCAACAACTCTGTCAGAACCTGAGCCGGTGGGCGCGCAGAGCCGCTAGCACCAGCCATTGCCGCAGCCGTTGAGCTGGAGGTCATAGCTGCAGCGGTTGATGAGCCGAGCGCTGGCTGTGTACCGTCCATGAAGATCGCAACCCTATCGGTGGCTCATAGGGGTTCGGAATACTGTCGCCATCGGAACAGCCCCCAAGCCGGCCGTCTTACACTTGATACATTGAATTGGTCTCGCCTGTGGATGATTCACCATCGGAGGAGATGGTCGTCTCACCACCATACACAGATCCTTCCTCAAATTCTGCCCCATGGATGAAACCAACAAAGGCATGATTCACGGCGGGTTGAACCTGGGCGGGTCATGCACGTTGGGTCATCTCGATGATGTCGGTGCAGGTGTCCGGCTCAAGGCCCGATTCGCCAATCTTGCCGATGAAGACGTGGATTCCGCCGAAGGGGACCCGGTACCCGTACTCGATTGAGCCGGCCTTGGGGCCTGCGTCGTCGATGTAGAGCTTACCACGACGACTCTTGGTCATCCGGCCCACAACGTATCCCTTGATCCCTGGGAAGCTTCCCTTCAAGAATTCGAAACCACCGTGGGCTGGCCCCACGGTGGGCGCCAACTGTCGTGGACTTGACACGGCAGATGTCCTAGCGCAAGGACTTAATGGTGGAGCCATCGCAACTAGGTTAGCTTGAAGGGGTTAAGCAGGACAAAGGACACAGAGAGTTTACCCAGGTTCGACCCCTCTCAATGAGTTAAAAGCCTACTCCTGCTTTGTGTTCTATTGCTAGGGTTTTGATTACCAGGGAGCGAATACACTTGATCTAGCTCTCAATTGTTGTTACTTGTCCTTAACTCGCTGCCGGGTCATCCCTTTATATACATAGGTTGATGCCTGGCGGCTTACAGAGTCCTGGCCGGCTCATACACAACGTGTCCGGCTCGGTGACTAACTAATCTTGCCTTATACAATACAAGTTATACATGTGTGGCGGTTCATCCTCTTGGGCCTCAAGTCGCCTCTGGGTCTTGGGCCGTCAATGGGCTTGTATGAGCCGCCATCTTCATTGATAAGTCTCCAGTGGTATGACCCAGCCCCTCCTGGGCGGTTCGTACCCAATAGTTATATCCCCAACACCTTAGGTGTTTTTATTGGCTTATAAAAGGCAAATGATAGAATCAATCCATTTTAATGGCGTTCCTCCCCCCCTCTCTCTCCGCTCCTGCCATCCCCAAGCTCCAGCGCCCAGAGAGTAGAGCCCTAGAAAAGCCTTATGATCCCCTTTTGAAGCCGTGATTTAGGTAGGATAGTCAATTAGTGTGAGTTGTTTGTGTATTGGAATAAAATCAAAGAAGCTTAACAATATGTTGAAATAAAGATTAGGCTGAGGAAATTGCCATTGAAACGCAGGTTTGTACTGTAACTAATTAATTGTTAAATGTGGACGAAAGAGAAAGAATAGAAAGTGATAAACACATGGCTATTAGTTAGAAGTGTCTGAGCAATGAAAGAAGGTGGAATTAATTGATGATCTAATGGTACATACAACTGAGATCCTTAGAAATGAGCTCTTAAGTGTAAATAAACAACATTATAAAAGAAAGCTTCTTGGATGGTAAACACAAATCCACTCTAGCGGTTCACTGGCCCAACATGGAACTGGAAGGAGAAACAAGACCTAACAAACGATTGTGAGGTCCAGTTGTTTTCATCAAAACAAGTTGTACCCTATCTAAATATTGACAAGTTATTGGGGATGGTATCCGTCAATGATCTAGGCAACATAACATGCATAATGAGTTATGTGTATTGTGATTATGTTTCCCATAAAACAAGATCACACTCAAAATTAAGAAAATAATTAATACAACAGCCACCAAGTTTAGTCACCAAATTTGCATAATCCATCTTCCATTTTTAGAGACAACAAAGCCAATAGTCAAATTCCCATGGACAAAGATTGGACCATAAGAATTTAAGATAAACATACAAGGACTAAAGTATATGGGACATCCTGCAAAATTTCAGTGCACACATATGGGTACTATCTCTGATTCAGAATCTTAGATCAAAGATCGCAGAAGCTAACATGGATAGGCATGCAATTCCTGGGGGCAGAGTAGTTGTCATTACAACAAAGTCATTGCAGTATCTTCGAGAGCTCAGGAACACAATATATCTCTTAGTCGAGATAAATGCAGCAACATTTCTTTTTATCAACAATGTCTCTCATAGTGTACAATAGTAAACCAAGCAGCCAGGTGTGACTAGTACCATATAAAACAGTTTTTGTTCCTAGAAAGTGAACTAAGGTAACTACTTACGTTATGTTCCAGTAAATTGACTTAGATCCTATGGTCTAAAGACATGATTGACCAGCCTATTAGAAGGCATAGATGAAAAGAACTGTTAGTAGTACAATATATTACTCCTACAGTCCTTTGGTCTGCCCACTATGATTGACCAACCTATTAGACGACACAGATGGAACAAAGGAAGACTTTTTCAGATAATCTTGTGAGAAATGTTATATTCTCAAGATACTAACAGATAACTCTAATTTACGATAAGCACAAAATATCGAGGAAGCAAAGTGCAAACCTTATTAAGAACATGAACATTAAGACAATATGACCATGTGTCTAGGGATCCATCCATGCATAACAAAGAACCATGTTTTTGCGATTTTATCCCACATCATGTCTTGACACAAAGCAACATAGAACCATGAATTATCTGAACTCAAAGCAACATAGTGGGATGGGTATTGAAGTTGGCCCTCATTATCAATTTTCCTATTTACTGGACCCACAAAATCATCTTCCAGTTGCAATAGTTGATTTTCATAAGGACGCATGAGAAGGACACTAGGACAGTAATCACAAAAATAAAGCGATCAAATAAAACTCATGTAATTCAAATCTTGGGGCACACCAAACAAATTTTAGATATACAAACAATAAAGAAAGTAAATTGCCATGGTTCACGCTTTCATACTTTGCAGTATCCGATAATTAATGCTTAAAGTCATTTGACAAGAATGTGAATAATAAGAGATGTACCCAATCTCAGAAGTAAAACCATATATCTTTTCCCTCTGCAATTCTTAGGCAACAGTGTGAAGCTCTTCCAATAAAAACAACATGAATTGTCTGGTGAACTGAATCTTTACCTTTATAAAGCAAGCACATGAAAGGAAGGTGACCACTTCCAAACTCTTCTAATCTAGTAATCCATGTAGCCATTCTCTCTAGTTTGTTTGACATTGCCATTCTCTCTAGTTTTATCCTCTTTTTCATCTCATTTCTTATCATCTTCTCTTCCCGAAGAATAGTTGTGTATCACATATAAGGTTTAATAATACATGTTCTTTACTGTTATAGAATGCACAAATCCGTAAAAACCTTGCATGCATCGGAGCATTATGCCTAATTTAGTTAACTAAAGTTGTTGTGTAATTGTCACGGCAGATGTCCTAGAGCAAGGACTTAGTCGTAGGGCCATCACACTAGGAAGCTTAAAGGGGTTAATCGGGACAAAGGACACGAGAGGGTTTTATACTAGTTCGTCCCCTTACGATTAAGGTAAAAGCCTACGTCTAGTTGGGATTGATATTGATGAGGTTTCGATCTCCAAGAGGCTCAACTCGCCGGCTTGGTTCTCGACCTGGTTATTTCCTTCCCTAAACCGCCACCGGGTCGTCCCCTTATATACACGGGTTGGCGCCCGGTGGCCTACAGAGTCCCGGCCGGCTCATAACCGTGTCCGGCTCGGTGACTTCTTTTACATGCCTTTCTTTACAAGTCTTGCTGCCCATACAATGGTTTGTAATAACGGGCCTTAAGCCGGCCCGAGGCCTTTGGGCTTTCTATATATTTAATAATCTATCATCTTGACTCTATATTGGGCTTCTTCTGTAACCCGCCATTAAGGCTGACCCGGCCCCTCCTGGGCGGGTCTCAGCTGAAAGTAATATCCCCGACATTACGCCCCAGGTTGACTTTGAACCTTGTTCTTTGTCAATCTTCAATATTTAGGCAGAATCCATCCTCTGTCTGAAAATTTCCTTAACCCGCCGTGACGTCATCTTTTTGAAACACAAAAAACTTTCATGACGTCATCTTCCAACGGATCTTTCATTTTTAATGCCTTCCGGGAATCGAGGCGTCTGTTCAGTTGGATAATCATTATTGGGTCTCCTTGATTTTCGTGCCCGCCTGTTCGCACACTCCCTTATAAATAGGCATAACTTAGGTCTTTCTCATTCTCCTTTCTTCCTCATCTTCTTCCTCTCGCAACCTCCGTCACTGCTTGAGCTCTGCCGCCGCCACAACTCTTATCGTTGTCGTCAAGCTTGGCCGCTGCATCACCCTGAGTCCGTCCAGAGAACACGGCGACTCTTCGCGGCAGGCCTGCATCTTGTAAGTTTTCTTCTCTCTCACGCACCTAGATCTGTTCTAGGGTTATGAGTTCTTCAGTGTTCTTCATCTGTTCATCATGGACCATCTTGTAGATCTTCTCCGCAACGTCTTTTGATCCAGAAAAGAGATATAACTCGCGTGGTAGCTGTTTAGCATTCATTTTTGACCTCAGTAGATCCCTTTTACCTGTATAGATGCTTTGTTATAGTCGACGAACTCATTTGTACTATGTATTTAGATCTAGAATATTTCCCTTTTTGAAACAGCCTTTTGATCCAAAATGATAATGATAGCTTGGTGAAACTTGTTTATCACAACACTTAGCCAATTCTGACTCAGGCACCCTTTGAATATCTTTAGTCATGGCGGCTTACCATGTTGGCTCATTTTCTACCTTATATATCATTAGCCCTTTACTTAAGCCTCCATTATTCGTATGTATTATCATTACTTTAACCCGTAATCCGTCAATAATTTGAGCCGGCAAATTACTTTCTCTTCAGCTTGCCCTCTTTTCATCATGTCGTCAAAAGCGCCAACAGTCTGCAATTGGGTCCCTTCTATAGTTACCAATGATGGCTTGAAAGAATTTTTCACCATCGGATTTTTGCCAGAGAAAAACACTATGTCTTATCGTGCCCCTGACCCGGACGAGGAACGACCTCAGCCCAGAGATGGTGAAGTCATTGTTTTCACTGACCACATGAACCGTGGCTTCTCACCACCTGGTTCAAAATTCTTCAGGGAGGTCCTTCACTTTTTTAAACTTCATTCTCAGGACATTGGGCCCAATTCCATCTCCAATATTTGCAATTTCTAAGTGCTCTATGAGGCTTATCTTCAGCAAGAGCCGACTGTAGAACTGTTCAGAGAATATTTTTATCTGAACCGGCAGAATGAGTGCACCAACGGACTTAGCTTAGAGCTTGGAGGCATCTCAATTCAGCGCCGGCAGAGTGTTGTCTTCCCTCTCATAGTTTTACCAAGTCACCCAAAGGACTGGAACCAAACTTGGTTTTACTATCAGGACATCTCACCTGCCAACGAGAAACCACTGCCGGGTTACCGCCCCGATCGTCTTGACTCTAAGTTTGTACTGCCAGATAAACTTACCGCTGCTGAACGCAAGAAACTGCTTCCCTTTATTAGAAAAATCAACAGATTGTTGGGGAACGGTTTAACCGGAGTCGATCTAACCCGTTGCCGGATCTCATGGCGGATTATTCCCTTAAGCCGTCGTTCAAAACTGATGTGTGAATATGGTGGAGACCCGGACAATTCTCTTCCCCACAGCCCAGTGGACCTCTCCGAAGAAGACATTGTCGCAATGTCAAACCTTTTGGTGAATGCGCAATATGAAGATTGCAATGTTGTTGGGTTAAGTCCCTTTTGTAAGCTTAACTCGGTACCAGAAGTAAGGATATGCCAATCCTTTTTCCTTTGTATTTTGTCCGGTCGTATTTGTTTATTTATTGATCCTTACTCTTGTTTTTGTAGGCCAACTCTGACTTTTGGAAAGTGAAGTATGACCACGAAGCTGCCAAGAAGGGGAAACTCGCCGCCATGAACGCCAAGAAAACAGCCCGGAAATCCAAGAAGAAGAAGAAGAAAACCACTGTTGAAGATTTAATGAAGCTTGATGACACGTCTGACTCGGAGGTAGCCCTTGACTCCCTTGGCCAATTTTTTAACAACCTTATTGACACTGATCCTTACCAGCACGACAGTGGGGCCAGTCAGGCTGAGGAAGTAGAGGTAACTATCATTTCCTCCGACTCAGAGCCCTTACCAAGACACAAAGTTCGTTGAGTGATCCGTAAAGTAAGGTTTTCTAACCCTTTAGCTCACTTGGATCCCAACTTACTTTTGAAAAAGCAGCAACATGAAAGCCACCGTGAAGTTGGAATTGAGGATGAACCGGCTGTTGTCCTTTAACAAACCCCTCGGAAACGCCCGAACGAGGTTTAATTATTACTGTCCTTAACTCGTTTTGATGAATCCTGCTCCTTACATTTCTTTTAACTCTTTCCTTTATCCTTTCAGGAGGTGTCTCGTTCTTCAGATGACTCATCTCAAACACAATTGCCGGCTTTCAAGACTGCTCCTGGGTAATCAAAACTTCTCCTTTCTTCTGGGTTGCTCAATTGTATCTTAACGCTGACAATTCTGCCATATTATTCTTTAGTGGCCAGGCTAAATCCAAGAAATCAAAGGTGGCTAAACCGGCGGAAGACCCGCCAATACCAGCATCTGAGTCGGCTAGGCCACCTTCTCCATTAACTGCCTCCCCAGAAGACCTGCCTATCAATGAAGCAAATCCTTCAGAGCCGTCCCTTGACAACACCACTATGAATCCTTCCACCATTGGACCGTCAAGCTCAACTGACCCGCCGTCTCCACGTGTTCAAGATGTTCAAATTACTGGGAGTCGCTTCGTTGAGCTGGGGAACCCGACGGTGTTGGCTAGGTGCACAGCTAAGCAGGAAGCATTGGAAAGGCAAAAGGTTCGCTTTGATGTTGCCAACTACGACCGTCTTAATGCCAGTGATATCTTATCCGGCTATCTCAGTCATGTCCACTCCAGTCGTGAGTCTGAGATCGAGATGGTCAAGCAACTTCAGTTGAAGTATGAGGTATGTTATTTCCGGTTTACCAATCTTCCTTCAGCCCCCAAGTCTTTAGATTTATGAGAGAAACGGAATAACCTGTAGACTTAAAATATAGGCCGAGACTTTTACCTCTGAATCATTGCCTGATAGAAACAAAACTTGACCCATAGTCCCCAAGGACCGGTTTATTTTGAACATTAATGAATCGGTACTTTTTAGAATTAAAACCGCCTTCAAAATACTTAACACTCTGGTTTAACCTTGAAAAACTTGCTGAACTGTGTGCATTAGCCCCCAAGTGCCAAGTGTTGTTACTTTGTAAAGGACTTGGGACTTCAAATATGTTGGTAGTGTCATAAAAATTTGATTTGGCATACATTAGCCCCCAAGTGTCAAGTGGTTTATTCATAAAATACTTGAGACTTGAATCTTGAAATTGGATACTGGAATTTGAAATCAAGTCTTGATTTATCTGAATGTTTTCACATAATGCATTGTCTGAACTGAACTCCCAATTGACTGATACAAAGACCCGGCTAGTGAACCAGGAATCAGAAATTAAATCTTCGACCTCCCAACTGCAAATAAGCCTTTCTGAAACGGAGAAGTTGAAGACCAACTTTGTTGTCAAAGAGAAAACTTGGGCAGATGAGAAGATACTTCTGACCCGGCGAGCTGAGACAGCCGAAACAACTCTGAAGGAAATTTCAACCGAACTGAACGGTTTAAAAGGCCGGGTGTCTCAGATGGTTGCTGCTATCTTCGGTAAGCTTCCTGATTTGATCTTTCATATGTGTTTCTTGTCAAACCGGAATGTGATCCGCCAACTGACTCTGTGAAAAATGCATGTAGGTCCGCGAAGTAAGAATCTAAACCAAGACCCGTTGATTAGGATGAAGGTTGTATACACTTTAACTGCACAATTGTATATCGGCGCACAATGAGCTCTGGCTGCCATCTCTCCTACTAATCAAGGGTCTAACCGGATCAGTGACGTCCTGAAGAAGCTGTCCATTCTCCCTGCCAGATTCCAAGAGGTGAAATGCTCCTGCGCGCGAGCCGGAGCTTTGACTGCCCTAAGCCGCTCCAAGGCTTGGGTACTAGATATAGACCCGGCAGAATTGGCAAGGGGTTATCCTACCGTGAAGGAGGACGGGTCTCCTTTTGATCAGGATGACTTTATAGCCTGCGTCCGTGAAGTCCGGCCTCAGGCGGCTAGCCTTGGAGATGACACCAATGTGGACAAGTATCAACCAGGTTTTGACAGTGAGAATAAGAAGATGGACCTTCCTTCCTATAAAGTAACGGACTTGATCCCACCGGTGAGAGAAGACACATTTGCCCCGGAGGTTGACCCGGTTGGCCTGATTGATGACGAAGCTGAATTTTTCGCCATGAACGGCTATGACTGGTCAAAACCCAACTTCCAGCAGATTCAAGATGTTTAGCCGGCGAGGGAGGGACAATGATCATCTTCATAGGCTTTATAAAACCTTGTAATAACTTATCTGTTAAAACACTACCTGTTTGCTTGTGCCATCATGCACAAAACACTTATATGTGAATCCGTGTTTTAGATGTCAATGTGTGCATTATTTAATGTTTACCTCTGCAATGGTTGAACTCTGTTCCTGTGAATACACGAAAAAAACTGGCAAGGCGGTTTAGAAAAACTAGGCTTTAAATACCTTATGTACAACCTATAAAGTTACCTTTTCCTTGTTGATCCTTAGATTGCCGGTTTACATAACCTGGGTGATGAATTGATAATTCAATATGCGTGAAGAGTTAATACTCCTTGAATACTCAATGATCATCATAAATTAATAGCTCGTACCTTTGAATCTTTGAACCACCGGTTTGAATAACCCGAGCGGCTGTGTTGTCCAATGATTGAGCCGGCGAAGAAAACCAGGCTATTTTATTTGAAACAAAAAAACTCAAAGGCAAGCAACGGATAATAACATAATTTTAACTCTGCATTTCAAAAGGTTGGGTGGTTTCTGATTTGAATACGGTCAGTAAACCGGACCAAAGGGGTTAAGCTAAGGTTCGAATACGACCATATAGCCCCCAGTGGCTTTGGCGTTGCGCTGATCAAGTGGGTACCGACAGCTATGTTCTCTTTGGTTCGAATACGACCTATGTTTGAACAGGAAGCCCCCAAATTACCTCGAGAGGTTTTTAACGACCCTGATTCGAATACGATCCAAGTCAGGCTCAAAAGGGGTTGAGCTATGATTCGGGTACGATCAAGAAGCCCCCAAGTGAATTTGGCCTTGAGCCGATCAAGAGGGTTACGACAGCTATGTTCTCTTTGGTTCAAATACGACCTATGTTTGAATAGGAAGCCCCCAAGTGACCTTGAGATTTTTAGCTAGATTCAGATACGATCCTGAGCTGGACCAAAAAGGTTAAACGTGATTCAAATATGATCAGCTCCTTAATAGTCATTTGTAAAAAATAACAATAATAAAGATGCATAGTCTTTGAAAAGAAAAGAGACCGCTGGTCTTACTTTATTGCTTATCATAGTATATACAAGGTGAACGTATGTACATGATGAGAGCCGGTGGCTCAGGTGTAGTATGGCCGGAGTTGAGCAATGTTCCACGGCCGGCGGGTCTCTTCCTCCGACTTACGTGAGTCTTTGTGCTCTCGAACGTCAATGAGGTAATATGACCCGTTGTTTAAATTCTTACTGACCATAAAAGGTCCTTCCCAAGGTGGGGATAGCTTGTGCATGTCTGACAGATCTTGGATGAGCCAGAGCACCAAGTCGCCTTCCTGAAAGGTCCTGGACTTAATCCGGCGGCTATGATAACGACACAGGTCCTGTTGATAGATTGCTGACCGTGCTGCTGCTAAGTCTCTTTCTTCATCCAACAAGTCAAGCGCATCTTGTCTGGATTTTTCATTGTTAGCTTCAACATAAGCTACCACACAGGGCGAGTCATGGCGGATCTCACTGGGCAACACTGCTTCTGCTCCATAGACCATGAAGAAAGGTGTGTAACCCATAGACCTATTGGGTGTAGTATTGATACTCCATAACACTGAAGGTAACTCTTCGACCCAACAACCCGGCGTTCACTGAAAAGGAACCATGAGCCGGGGTTTTAGCCCTTTCAAGATTTCCTGATTGGCTCTCTCTGCTTGACCATTGGATTGAGGATGAGCTACCGAAGAAACATCAAGCCGGATGTGCTCTCGCTGACAAAATTCTTCCATAGCTCCTTTAGACAGATTGGTGCCATTGTCTGTGATGATACTGTGTGGAAAACCAAAACGGAAGATAACTTTTTTCATGAACTAAACCGTTGTGGCCGCGTCACACTTACTCACAGGCTCCGCCTCAACCCACTTAGTGAACTTATCAACTACTACTAGGAGATGCGCTTTTTATCCTTAGACCTTTTGAAAGGTCCTACCATGTCAAGCCCCCAGACTGCAAACGGCCAAGTGATTGGAATCACCCGGAGTTCCTGAGCCGGCACATGCGCTCGTCGTGCGAATTTTTGACATCCATCACATCTACTGACCAGATCTTCTGCATCAAGGTGAGCCATCAACCAGTAGAAACCGTGACGAAATGCCTTGGCCACCAAAGATTTTGACCCGGCATGATGACCACAATCGCCTTCATGGATTTCCCAAAGAATTTCTTGACCTTCTTCGGGGGAGACACATCGTTGGAACACTCCGGAAACACTGCGATGAAACAACTCTCCGTCCGAAATCGTCATGGACTTAGACCGCCGGGTTATCTATCGAGCCAGTGTCTCATCCGCTGGAAATTCTCCCCGGGTCATGTAAGCCAAGAACGGCACCATCCAATCTGGGATAACATGAAGAGCCGCCACCAACTGCGCCTCCGGGTCAGGAACAACTAAATCTTCTTTTGTGGGAAACTTGACAGAGGGGTTATGTAAAATATCTAAAAAGGTGTTGTGTGGCACCGGCTTACGTTGAGAACCCAGCCGGCTTAAAGCATCAGCCGCTTCATTTTTTCGACGGTCAATGTGTTCCACCTGATAACCTTTAAAATATCCTGCAACAGCATCGACCTCTCGGCGATAAGCCGCCATGAGAGGGTCTTTGGAATCCCATTTGCCAGATACCTGCTGAGCCACTAGATCTGAATCACCAAGACATCTGACCCGGCTCAAGCTCATCTCCTTTGCCACTCGAAGACCATGGAACAATGCTTCATACTCTGCTGCGTTGTTAGTGCATAGAAACATCAATCATAACACATAACAAAATTTATCACCTCGTGGGGAAGTTAATACAACTCCAGCCCCCGAGCCTTCTAATTGCCTAGACCCGTCAAAATGAATAGTCCAATATGTGTTGTCCGGCTTTTCTTCTGGCATCTGCATCCTTGTCCAGTCATTGATGAAGTCAACCAGAGCTTGAGACTTAATCGCGGTGCGTGGAGCATACTTCAGCCCATGAGACCCAAGCTCAATTTCCCACTTGGTAACTCGCCCTGTAGCTTCTCTGTTTTGAATAATGTCTCCCAAAGGAGCAGAGCTAACCACAGTGATTAGATGTCCCTGAAAGTAATGCTTAAGCTTCCGGCTTGCCATGAACACCCCATAAACAAGTTTCTGCCAATGTGGATATCATTGCTTAGACTCAATTAACACTTCACTAACATAATAAAGCGGCCGCTGAACCGGATGCTCTTTGCCAGTCTCCTTGCGTTCTATCACCATGGCCACACTAACAGCCCGTGAATTTGCAGCTATGTACAACAATAGCAGCTCTTTCTCAATTGGAGCAGCTAGGACCGGCGGCTCGGCCAGTTGTGCCTTCAGATCCTCAAAAGCGGCGTCTGCAGCATCGCTCCAAACAAACACATCCTTTTCTTCATCAACTGATACAGAGGCATAGCCTTTTCCCCTAACCGGCTTATGAACCGGCTCAAGGCAGCCACACGACCCGCCAGTTGTTGAACATCATTGATGCAGGTTGGTTTGGCCAGAGATGTAATTGCCTTGATCTTTTCCGGGTTAGCTTCAATACCTCGGTTAGACACCAGAAAACCCAAGAGCTTGCCGGCTGGTACCCGAAAAACACACTTGGCCGGGTTAAGCATCATCTTGTAAACTCGAAGATTATCAAAAGTCTCTTTCAGGTCTGTGATCAAGGTTTCCTCTTCCCTGGACTTCACCACTATATCATCCACATAAGCATGAACATTGCGCCCAATTTGATCATGAAGACAATTCTGCACACACCATTGGTAAGTCGCCTGAGCACTCTTGAGCCCAAAAGGCATAGACACATAGCAGAAAGCCCCAAAAGGTGTTATAAATGTTGTTTTCTCTTGATCCTTGACTGCCATCTTAATCTGATGGTACCCAGAATAAGCATCTAAAAAACTCAACCGTGCGCAACCCGCCTTAGCATCAATGATCTGATCAATACGGGGAAGAGCAAAAGGATCAGCCAGACATGCCTTGTGTAAATATGTGTAATCCACACACATACACCAGGTGCCATTCTTTTTGAGAACGAGCATCGGGTTAGCTAACCATTCTGGGTGAAAGACCTCCACAATGAACCCGGCCGCCAAGAGCCGGGCCACTTCTTCTCCAATGGCCTTGCGCCTTTCTTCATTGAACCGCCGAAGAAACTGTCTGACAGGCTTGAACTTTGGATCGATATTAAGAGTGTGCTCAGCGAGTTCCCTCGGGACACCCGGCATGTCTGAAGGTTTCCATGCAAAGATGTCCCAGTTCTCATGGATGAACTCGATGAGCGCGCTTTCCTATTTCAGATCCAAGTTTGCGCTGATGATGAACTATTTGGATGAATCGCCAGGCACAAAGTCAACCATCTTAGTGTCATCAGCTAATTTGAACTTTAACTCCGGCTCATGCTCTGTTGTTCGTTTCTTTAATGACATCATGTCCGCCGGGTCAACATGATCCTTGTAGAATTTCAACTCCTTTGTCGCACAAACAGATTCAGCATAGGCAGCATCCCCTTCTTCACATTCCAAGGCTATTTTCCGGCTCCCATGGACTGTAATGGTGCCCTTGTGACCCGGCATCTTGAGTTGCAAATATGCGTAACACGGCCGAGCCATGAACTTGGCATAAGCCGGCCGCCCAAATAGAGCATGATATGGGCTCTTGATTTTAACCACCTCAAAGGTTAATTTTTCTGCTCTGGAGTCATACTCATCTCCGAAAGCTACTTTCAGCTCGATCTTACCAACTGGGTATGCCGACTTACCAGGCACCACACCATGAAAAACAGTGTTGGATTGTTTAAGATTTTTATCCGTCAATCCCATCCGGCGAAACGTCTCATAGTAAAGGATGTTGATGTTGCTGCCCACATCCATGAGTACCTTAGTAAATTTGTACCCACCCACCTGAGGTGCTACTACTAACGCCAAGTGACCCGGATTATCAACCCGGGGCGGGTGATCCTCTCTGCTCCACACAATGGGTTGTTCCAACCAACGCAAATAGCGTGGAACTGCCGGCTCAACGGCATTGACGGCCCTCTTGTGGAGTTTCTGGTCTCTCTTACATAAATTGGTAGTAAAGACATGATACTGTCCACTACTCAACTGCTTCGGGTTGCTCTGATAGCCGGATTGTTGCTGCTGCTGATTCCCTTGGCCGTGTTCCTGATTATATCCTCCCTGGTGACTTGGATGACCATGAAAACCTCCTCCACATGAACCGGCGCCCGGGCCCTGAAAGCCGCCTGAGCAGCCACCCGGGCCGCGACCCCCATCAAATGTGTTTGAATTTTTAAACGCCTTCATGATCGTGCAATCCTTCTACAAGTGGGTAGCTGGCTTCTCCCGGGTGCCGTGTCTTGGACACGGTTCATTCAACAACTGCTCAAGGGTGGGGCCTGACCTGTCCGATCGAGGGGGCTGTCTGCCCTTGCGCCGCTGATTACCATCCCGCGCTTTAGTATTAGCAACAAATTCATCAGCCTTACACTTATTACCTCCTTGATTGGCCGGGTTATGCTGGTGACCCTTGCCATTGCCGTTCTTCTTCCCCTTCGTTCCTTTTTCTTCATCAGACGCCGGGTCTTTGGTAGTATCAGAATCAGCATACTTGACAAGATCCGCCATCAACGTTCCCATGTCATTACAGTCACGTTTAAGCCGCCTCAACTTCTGCTTCAGAGGTTCAAAACGGCCATTTTTCTCTAACATCAAAACGGCCGAGCCGGCGTCCATTTTGTCAGACGAATGTATTATCTCCTTGACCCGGCGCACCCAATGGGTTGTAGATTCTCCATCCTCTTGCTTGCAGTTAGTCAGGTCCACAATTGACATCGTCTGCTTACACATGTCCTTGAAGTTCTGGATGAACCGTGCCTTCAACTCTGCCCGTGAGCCGATGGAATTGGGTGGTAACCCTTTCAACCAGGTCCGAGCCGTTCCATCCAACATCATGGTAAAGTACTTGGCCATTGCAGCATCACTAACCTCCAACAGCTCCATACCCATCTCATAACTCTCAATCCAAGCCCCCGACTGTAAGTCGGCCGTGTAGTTAGGTACCTTACGAGGTCCCTTGAAATCCTTGGGCAACCGCTCATTACATATGGCTGGGACCAGACAAGGTACACCTCCGGTTCTTGTAACCACTCCTGCTTCAACCGAGGTTGTTGGATAAGCCGGAAAGGTCTGGTGAGCCGCCTGCTCTGCTGCTATCTGAGCCACCCGTTCCGCCTCTTGACGAATCCTCTTCTGATCCGCCAAGTTAAGGGCTCCAGCCCGCACCGGTTCATGCCTATATGGCCAGTTGTGGCGTTGAGCATTACTTGACATCTCTGCAGATTCCATGTGCCTACTGTAGCTTGGGCTTCGGCTTGGGCAAGGAGTTGAATGAATCCTGCCTCGACTGTAGGAGTATGCATCCTGCTGGGCCAAGGCTATTTGAAGTAGTTCTCTTATCCTCCGGGTTTCAATTGTTGCTGGTGAGTCGCCTTCCATTGGAAGAGCTGCTAAACGAGCCGATCCCACAATGAGGTTCTCCATGGGGTTGGAGAAGTGACCCGGGGGTGTTGATATATAACGAGGAGGAGTTGTATTCATGCGCGGCGGCTCCATGGTGCGTGGCTGAACTGGTGCACCGGGCGTCGGGACTCGGTATGCCTCTGGCGGGTTGCTCCCTCCAGCTCCGGGTGTATGGAACAGATTCCTCGGATCCAATGTTAACGGCAGACGCGACTGAGTTTTCTGCCGCCTCCTCCTCATGACTTCGTTTGATGCATTAAGATCCAGCGAGAGCCGGAAGGTTTTTGCTTGAAGCTGCTGAGCACGAGCATCCAAAGCTGCTCGTTCGACTGCCATCCGGGTCTCCTCCGCCGCTAGATTTTCCTTAGCTTGCACCATCTCCTCCCGCACGCACGCCACTTCCGCGTCATGCTGGGCTTTATCCGCCGGCTCTACCGCAGCGGTTAACAGAGTCGTCAGTTTATCCACGAGGTCCATAAGAACCTTAGCTGGGGGGCGCACGGGGTCTCCTGACCCGGCAGCTGCCGACCCGGTGGCCGCTGCTGTCGCTGCGGTGGAGTTCTGCCCGGGCTGTGTCCCTGCCGTGAAGACTCCGGCCCAATTCGGCGGCTCAAGGGGGTCCGGAATACTGCTGCCATCGGAACAGCCCCCGAGCATGCCGTCTTGCAGTTGGTACAATGAGTCTGTCTCACCTGTTGATGATGCAGTATCAGAGCAGATGACCATCTCCCCGTCTTCCATCGATCCTTCAGAGTATTCACCGCCATGGATGCAGCCTACGAAGGCATGCTTTACGACAGATTGAACACGGGCGGACCCGGCGTGCTGAGCCATTTTGATGAGGTCGGTGTGGACATCCGGCTCAGGGCCTGACTCGCTGATCCGGCCGATGAAGACGTGAATTCCGCCGAAGGGGACCCGGTACCCGTACTCAATTAAGCCGGCCTCGGGGCCCCAACCTTCGTCGTCGATGTAGATCTTGCTGCGATAACTCTTGGTCATCCGGCCCACAGCGTATCCCTTGAGCCCTTTAAAGTTGCCCTTCAAGAACTCAAATCCACCGTGCGCTAGCCCCACGGTGGGCGCCAACTGTCGTGGAATTGTCACGGCAGATGTCCTAGAGTAAGGACTTAGTCGTAGGGCCATCGCACTAGGAAGCTTAAAGGGGTTAATCGGGACAAAGGACACGAGAGGGTTTTATACTAGTTCGGCCCCTTACGATGAAGGTAAAAGCCTACGTCTAGCTGGGATTGATATTGCTGAGGTTTCGATCTCCAAGAGGCTCAACTCGCCCGCTTGGTTCTCGACCTGGTTGTTTCCTTCCCTAAACCGCCACCGGGTCGTCCCCTTGTATACACGGGCTGACGCCCGGTGGCCTACAGAGTCCCGGCCGGCTCATAACCGTGTCCAGCTTGGTGACTTCTTTTACATGCCTTTCTTTACAAGTCTTGCTGCCCATACAACGGTTTGTAATAACGGGCCTTAAGCCGGCCCGAGGCCTTTGGGCTTTCTATATATTTAATAATCTATCATCTTGACTGTATATTGGGCTTCTTCTGTAACCCGCCATTAAGGCTGACCCGGCCCCTCCTGGGCGGGTCTCAACTGATAGTAATATCCCCAATAAAAGTGAAGTGAACACAGAGGGCTGGGGATGAATTATACTGACCTGACAGACTAACATAGACGTAAAGTAGGACCTTGTTGCCTCTGATCTTGAACCAGGTTTGCTAGTGGGAGTAGAAAATGTCGCTGTTGCAGGAGCAGCAGAGTGTGGGACTTGGATTACTAAATCAATCATCAAAATCACAACAAATTTTTCAATAAATCTGATCTATTTGGTCTACAATAGGACGAGTGGAGAATGAAAGAGCAAATAAAAATCCATCTCACCTGATGGTTTCAAGGACATCCATGCAGACTTGGTGGCGCCCTTGCGCAGATCTTCATTCCAGGTCAGCTGTGCTAAATGGTTGGTGCCTTTGTAGCCGATCCGCCGAACGCCTCCCGACGTCAGCGGCAGCGGCAACATTGCCACCGGCCGAGATCATTAGCATAGGCGGGGATGACGTGGTCAAGCTGCACCGTGCGCGCCGCCTTCCCCATGTCCGCCTCCTTCCCCAACGCCCTTGCCCGACCACCAAACCAAACGGCGCCGCCGTCACCATGCCAAGCCGTCACGCCAGTGAAAACCCTACAAAAAAAGAGAGGAGGGGGGGTGTCATGGGAGAAAACATAGGCCTAGTTTGGGAGCACAATAGTTCTAAAACCACAGTAATCCAAAACTATGGTATTGTAATGCCTAGGCAATGAATACCTCGGTTTCTAAAAACTGCAGTTTTCCTCTGCTTTAGCAAAACTACAGAGTATTTGGCAAGCACAGACTTTCTAAGACCAGCTAGGCGTGAGTGTTTCTCGGTTTGAAAAAAGAGGTCCGAACATCTTTTAGATAGTGTGAAAAACCTCACTTTTGAAGATACTACGGTTTTGTAAACTAAACTAAAGTATTTGTTAAAGTCAAACAAATCAAAGTTATTTAAGCCATGGTTTTTTTAAGAAAATCATGGTATTCTCCTAAAACTTCAAAACCGTACAAGGACAGGTGGACAATGCCAGCGCCCAGCGACATCCTCTCTTGCTGGGGTTAATAACCTACTTCTCCTGTTTACCGAGCGGCTCATTTCCTTCTAGATCAGACTGAGTTGGTTGGTTCGGCAGCGGACGCGAGGTAACCCCCGTCCAACCGCCGTACCTATGGCCACCAACGGCCAGCCGGCGGCGGCGGTCGCCACCATCGATGACCTCCCTCAAAACATGCTGCTCGATATCTTCCTCCGCCTTCCCTCCCTCGCGGACCTCGTCCGCGCCGCCTGCACCTGCCTGCCCTGGCGCAACCTGGTGACCAACTTTCCCCCCTTCCGCCGTCAATTCATCGACCTCCACCCGGCGCCCCTCCTCGGCCTCTTCTTCGACACGCCGTTTCAGGCTGTCCCCGGCATCCCCGCCTTCGCCCCCGCCCACCGGAATGATCCGGAGCTCGTGGCCGCCATCTTGAACGGTGACTTTTTCCTCACCACCCTCCAGGCGCGCGACGGCCCGGAAGCTAACTGGAGCTTCCTCGACGCCTGTGGCGGCTACCTTCTCCTCATCAAAGAGGATGAGGTATTGCTCCTGCTGCTAAACCCCTTGGCACGGTGGTGCGAGCGGTTCTTTGATCTGAGTGACTCCCGCATCTTCGACGACGACGACGACGACCGCGAAGGCGATCCTCAACTCCTTTACGCCGGCCTGATCTGCGATGACGAAAGCCCCGCGAGCTTTGGCATCTTCTGTCTTGCTGCACATGGAGGGTTCAGGTTGCGGGCTACGGTCTTCTTCTCATTCTTGGGAATGGGCGGCGATTGGTTCCTCTCCCCATGGTTGGATGTCCCGCACCATCCCGAAAATATATTTTAGAGCATATGCACCCAGGCCCTCTCTATCTAGCCATCCATTTTTTGCTTTAAGATTCGTGCAAATATATTTCTCTTTTTTGTTTCTCCCACATAGAATATATCTTGAAGTTCAAACCTATGCAGCGTGACAAAGCTTTCTGAGTAGAATCTAGGATAAATCGTACAGATTTTTTTGTCAAACATAAATATACAAAATACATTTTGTTTGATTAAAAAAATCATATTTTTAGTATTTACGTCGGACAAAAAAATCTGAAAGATTTATCCTAGATTCTAGTTAGAAAGCTTTGCCATCCTGCATAGGTTTCTACTTCAAGATATGTTCTATGTGGGAGAAGCAAAAAAGAGAAAATTTCGTATAGAAATTTAGTTGTGTCGCACGGATCTTAAAGCGATATTGGAGAGTTAGGATAGCAGGGCCTGGGTGCATGTGCTCTAAAAATCCACGTCCCGCACCATCCCAACCCCTACCCGGAAGGTGACGAAGATGACGAAGGTGATCTTGTGCTTGAGAGCGGCATGCGAGTGGGTAATTTCATCTACTGGCTTTATCGGAATCGTGCGTATGTGGTTGTCTTGGACCCCGACCCAAACAACCCGTGATTGTTTGTTGAGATGATCCCACCTCTCCTGAATCTGGAAGGTTTTTGCAGCTCGATCCTTGGCCAAATTAACGGCGATAACATGTGCATTGCTTATTCAAATGGATTCAACATCGGTTTCATGCTGCGTCAAGAAGATGGCCTTGATGCTGGGGCATGGGCTAACAGCAGGGTATTCAACCTGACTGATCAAGTTCGACGGAAGCTTGGGTACTTACCCCAGAATGGGCTGAAAATTGCGGCAATGCGGGGTAGCATAGTGTACTTCACAACATCACAGATGTTCCATCCGCTCGAGGCCACTTGTTGGTTCGCTTGTCTGTGCTTGGAAAGTCGCAGGCTGGAGTGGTTGTTTCCGATGACGTATAATGGTCTCTTCCAACCATACCACCATTCATCGTGGAGTACTTTTCTGTTACCAGAGAATGAAAGATTTTATCCCTTCATATGAGGAATGATGACAACCAGAGAAGGATATTCTGTGCAAAGCATTGCCTTGTTCTCCTACTGCATCAAAACATCCAGCTACCATCCAGAACTGATCTCTTCTTTGGACCTGCATCACGCTGAAGGTCCTGGCGAAGTTCCTTGATATTCAGGATTCAATGACAAGTCAATCCTGTATTTTGATCGTTTATTCATGGTAATTGTTGTTGTCTTCTGTTATCAAACTTACCATTTACATTGTGGGCAAATTACTTCATCTGTTCCGTGACATTCAGTATTCAGTGATAACTCAATCATGTGTATTTTGATCGTTTATCATAGTTGGGTTGTCTTCTTGTACCAAACTTCCCATTTCATTGTGGGTGAATTACTTATCTGTTCCTTGGATTCGCTAATGTCTCTTCCTCGGTATTGGGGCAAGGCATCCCGACCTTGGAGCCTCTCTTTTTTTCTTTCTGTCTGTAAGATTACTGTTCTCTACCGGTTGTAGCCTGTTTACCCATTTTACTAAAAAAATATCCGTCTTATTTTGGTAAATTAATTAGCAGCGCCTACTATCTCTATGATATGTTGTCCTCAGAATGATGGCGTGTTCTATATGATTTTTTCGCATGAGTAATTTATTTTTGGAATGCTTTACTTAAGGAATTTATTTCTCATATATTTACAGTGTTTCTTGAACTGTATTAATAGGTTGGCTAGTTATCTTGTTCTTTTTGTAAATTTACACATCTCTTCAGGAATTTGTGTCAAAAGCTGAAACAGGCAAACAAGGGTAGATGGATAAATGACACGTATCACATGATATACTAGCTTATAATTATGGATGAATATAACCTAGGGCTCATATATGAGTATTTTATCTTTCATAATATTTTCAATAGATAAATTCCTGAAGAGCTATGCTCAATTGCTGATTGGTAAATCTGATTTTCTTTTTCTGTATACATGCCCAGCAAATACACAGTATTATTAGAAAAGATTGTTCTCCTAGATCAACCAGCATTGTGGTGGAATCCTGTGGAGTTTACTGAACTATGATCATGGTATATATTTTATCAAAAAAAAGATCATGGTCTATATGAACTATGTGATGAGAAATACGCTCAAGGCATCAAACTGACACCCTGAACACTTATGATTTGTGTAACTGCCATTGTTGGTCTTTGTAGGCATCCTTTTAAAATATCTGTTCAGTAATATCATAATTCAACGTGATGTCATGAGAAGTTATGAGAACTGACTACTTGGTAGTATTGTCTCTACCTCGCCTTAATACGAGATTTCTTCTGATTCATTCAATTGCAAAATTTTCAAGAGGCTTGAATTTTTGCCCCCTTACTGTTTATCTCTTTCTAGTGTCAGCTTTTAATACTTGTGAATTTGACGTGCGTGATCTTGTCAGGCTGTCCCGAGCCAAGTCTAGCCTCTGATATAGGTGAATATCATTCTTTTGTTCAAATAGAAATTTGTAGGTTTAATTAACTTGTCTTGTATTCCTTTCCTGTTGGAATCAACTTGTATTATTTAGTAGCAACATGACTAATCCATTTTGATAATACCCAGACACTACAAAAAAAAGACACATCCGTGACATTTTGGGCCGAACGAATTTTTTTTTCTGTCATACATATGACACTTCTATGACAGTAATTGTGACAAAACCCGGTATCATCATAGATGTGGTGGGCTCCTATTTCTATGACAAAAAATCATGACAGAAAATGGGCTTTTCGTCTTGGGCGGGCCGGAGACGCAGCTGCATGACATTCTTTGGGTCGTACATGATGGAAAAAACCGTGGTAGAAGCGAGGGGGAGGAAAATTTCGGGGAGTTCCTGGTTACGGTGGGAGGTCGGGGGCCGAGCGATGCGCGTTTCTCTTGTACACGTACGCGCGTGTGTGCGAGGCGTTGGCTCTAACTGAACCCGAGCGAGGCGTTGGACTCTAACTAAACCCGAGCGATTGCACTACAGGCTACGCGTTACTGAATCCGAGCGATCGATCGATGGCTGTTAACTGAATCCGATCGAGCGATTCCTTCGCTACTGCTGCTAACTGAAGCCGGTCGATGGGATGAACAGTGAGCGTTGCGGGGGGGTTTGGATGAACAGTAAGCGGTGACGTTGCCTCTGGATGAACAGGACCCCGTGGTGTGGTGGAGGGCTGGATGAACAGTAGACGATGGAGGGGTGCCCGTGGAGGGGTGGATGAACAGGACCCCGTGGTGTGGAGGGCTGGATGAACAGTAGACGATGGAGGGCTGCCCGTGGAGGGGTGGTTGAACAGGACCCCGTGATGTGGAGGGCTGGGTGAACAGTAGACGGTGGAGGGGTGGTTGAACAGTAGCCGGTGGAGTAGCGCGCGGTGGAGGCTGGATGAACAGGAGCCCGTGGAGGCTGGAGGAGGTCGACCGTGGAGATGAACAGTATCCCGTGGAGTTCTGTTTTGCGGTACGCCACACCCCTCCCGATGAATAGGACCCCCGTTTCGACCGTAGCGCTCCAACACAAGTCCGTTTCGTCCATTTTGCGGTACGCCACACCTCTCCCGATCAACAGGACCCCCGTTCGACCGTAGGAAGTCTGTTTCCTCCGTTTTACGGTACGCCAGACACCTCCCGATGAACAGGATCCCGTTTCGAATGTGCCCGGTCGAACACAAGGCTGTTTCCTCCGTTTTGCGGTACGCCAGGCCTCGTTTCCATCGCCTGTTACGTCCAAGCCCTCTCGATGAACACGACACATTTCGTTGCCTCCCCATGAACACGACGCATTCCGTTGCCTCCCCATGAACATGACGCATTCCGTTGCCTCCCCATGAACACGACGACGACGTTGTTTCTCCGTTCCGACCCAGCCATGTACACGAGCCCTAACCATACGTATGTGCGAGTAGGCGTTCGAGACCCCGCCCGTATGTACACATACGTGGCCGTATTTTCTTTCTTGCACCCTGGCCACTGTATGTACGTGTACATGCTACGTGCGCGCCTCTACTACGACACATGCGCGCCTCTACATCGACCAGTATGTACGTACACGTTCACGACCAGAATTACAACGCTACGTACGCTTCGACCAGGTGGGTCCCGACTGTCAGGCACTTTCTTGCCTGCGAAGATGTAGCTGGTGGGTCCCAGCAGTCAGGGGGTGAATCTTTTTTTCCCGGACGCACTTCCTTGCGTGCGAAGATGTAGCTAGTGGGTCCCAGCAGTCGGGGGCCTGGTCGGTCCCAACAGTCAGGGGGATGAATCATTTTTTTTTCGGACGCACTTCCTTGCGTGCGAAGATGTAGCTCGTGGGTCCTAGCAGTCAGGGGGCGAATCATTTTTTTCGCGAAATACGGTGGCCCGTCCGGTGGGTCCACGCTGTCAGGTGGAGGAATAATTATTTTGCGCATAATAAGGAGGCACTTCCTTGCGGCTGCCGTGGACCCAGCTGTCAGCCTCTCCACGTACTCTTCCGATGAAAGTCGGTCGTTGACCATGTTGACCACGCCGCACCAAGAGCACCAGGGCGGTGGTCTGGACGACGGCGAGGCCTAGGAAGGGGACGACGTGGAGCTGGGGAAGACGCATCAGTGGAAGCCCGCGTGGAGAGGAATACGAGGGTTCACTGGTTCGGCTGCTGTCGTGGAATTGTCACGGCATATGTCCTAGTGTGAGGACTTAGTCGTGAGGCCAACGCATCTATGTAGTAGGTTGAAGGGGTTGGTCAGAATCGAGAGACGCAAGGTTTTACCCAGGTTCGGCCCCTCACGGTGGAGGTAAAAGCCTACCTCCTGCTTCATTGATATTTATGATGATGATTACAATCACACGGGTGCTCTAACTTGAGAGCTATAGACTTGTTTGTCTAACCCTAATCTATCTAACTTGTGGAACCTATCCCTCTTGGGGTGCCCTGCCGCTCCTTATATATGTTGAAGGGGTGGCTTACATGACTAGTCCTATTAGGATTAGGATTACTCTATTACAAGTGGAGTCCTAGTCTTGCTTCCTTTGTAAGGGAATATTCCTTATGCTTTCCTCTTAAGCCGGCCCACCATAACATAGGCCGATCTTCCTTGAACCGCCTGTCGGGCCATCGGGTCTTGTTGTTCCTCTTCACCCACCTACCGGGTTATCAATGAGTCACCATCCCAGCCGGGTCATCAATGAGTGGAGAGATCCGGGCGGGTCACTTCATGAGTCGCCAAGTTAGGGCGGGTCACCAGTGACTCTCCAAGTCCGGCCGGGTCATACTTCCGACCGGGTCATTCCGCGGGGTATATCCCCGACATTAGCCCCCAGTTTAATTTGGATTTATCCATGTTAAACTTATCCTGCAAAATAAACACAAAAACAAATTTGACAGGTTGTGCTCCGGGTTAAAAATTCTTGTAAACCGGCACCTAATCATCCTGAAGTCCTTGTCATTTCCTTCTTCTAGAAAGTCCGGGCCAATAGGCCAGCTTCATAACAAATTTGCTGACATTGGCTCTTGTAGAAAAATATTATAAGAAATAATCCATTTAAGTCGGCCTTTAATGCTCTGACTTGACAAAAATATTGGTCTTGAAATATTCAACTGATATTCAGCCGGCTTAAAGATGTAGATCTTGCCGATTTATGATTGCCAAAATTGTCCAGTTATAAACAAATGATGCCAGGTCATGTAATTGTTGTTGATGCCGGGTTAATCTTATGATGACGCCGGGTCATAAACCTTGCAGATTTCTCCGATGATAATAATATAATACCTGATTTGCTCAAAACTGAGAATTTGAAGTTATTCCTCCCTTATATGCATATCACCTATAGCCCCCAAGTGCCGGGTTGTCATGCTTGCAGCAACCTGGGACTTGTAATTGCCTTATGCTCATAAAAAATTCAACCAGTGTAGCCCCCAAGGGTCGGGTCTTTATGCAATAATGAGCATGGACTTTGTAAATATGATCATGTAAACTTGAGCAGCAACGTGTAGCCCCCAAGGGCCGGCTCATTATATTGTGATGTGTCGGGTCTTCAATAAGTGAGCAAACAATGACTTTGCATTAGCCCCCAAGTGTCATGGTGCATGCTTGCAGCGACATGAGACTTGTGTATTTTATGTAATCCCAACTTGAACAATGTAGCCCCCAAGTGTCGGGTCGTAAGCCTGCAGCGACTCGGGGCTATTCCTTCCAATGTATAATAAATCATATCTAGTTTGAAAACCGATTCCTGCCATATAAGCCGGTATATCCATTCACATATGATACATGCTATGATGATGTAGTGATGATGCAACGTATGATGCAATATATGATGATGTATATGTATGATCAAGAGGGTTTAAGATATGGTTCGGATACGACCAGAGCCCCCATGTAGTCATAATTATGGCATTGCGCCGATCAAGAGGTGTAGCTATGGTTCGAATACGACCGAGCGCCCAAGTGATTTCCCTAGTGCCCTTATGCTTATCAAGAGGTGTAACTATGGTTCGAACCCGTAGCCCCCAAGTGATTCCCTGATGGCCTTATGCCTATCAAGATGTGTAGCTATGGTTTGGATACGACCAAGCCCCCAACTGATTTCCCTAGTGCCCTTATGCTGATCGAGAGGGTATAAGCTGTGGTTCGGATACGACTAGAGCCCCCAAGTGATTTCCCTGGTGGCTTTAAGCTTATCAAGAGGTGTGACTATGGTTCGAACATAGCCCCCAAGTGATATTGTGAGCTGTGCTCAAGGGATACCCATGTTTGAGTTGTGCTATGCAACCGACTCTCTTTGGCCCCTTATGATAATATTGGCTTGATAGCCGGATTACCGAAGTAACCAGAGATATGCTCTTATGATAATATTGGCTTGATAGCCGGATCAAGAGGGTAGTAACACTATGTTCTCTTTGGTGAATACACCTATGTTTGAACAGGAAGCCCCCAAATGATATTGTGAGCTGTGCTCAAGGGGTACCTATGTTTGAGCTGTGCTTTTGCAACAGACTCTCTTTGGTCCCTTTAATTTTTCCTAAAAAACTCGAACTTGCGAGAGATAATTCTTTTTGAACCGGAAATTCTTAAACCGGATACTGAGAGCTTCAAAGCTTTGTGGGAGATAGCTTTCCCTTGAACCGGATTTCAAACCAGAATCCTTCTTTTTAAGCCGGAAATTTTCTGACCGCCTTTAAATTTGCACCAATATGGCGGTTTAGGGTCCTGCATTAGATAACTTTGCAAGCCGGAGTAATTGCTGTTTTAAAGAAAGCAATATATAATATAAAAATATACTGAATGGATTTCACCTGATATGTCAGGCCAGTAGTTATCCACCATAGAGTTAATGATCACCATGGTGAAACGGAAATCAATCATGGGTGAGCCCGCCATGGGACCAGATAGATGAATCGGCCACAATATTTTAGGCCGGTACGGACGGGCGAGTTACTTCGCAAGGACGGTCCCGGTGAGTTGAAGTAGTCCGGGCTGCGAGGGCGGCGGCTTGCACACATCCATTTATCGGGTAATATGGCACGGACGAATACCGGGTGCAATGTTGTGAGTACGTGCTCCATATCCGTGATATAAACCACATTTGTAGTGAATCATTGTCCTGCGTATAAAAACTACAGCAGGCCGGAGTAGTTGTTTGTTGAAGGAAATCAACATGTACTTACCAAAATATGTAAGATAAATATCACCTGATTTCTAGGCGATAGATGATCATTGTATGGCATCCTTAGATAATTTAGAACCTTTGTGTTGATCCTTTCAAGGGCCTTGCCAGAGTTTGCCGTAGTTTGTACAATCTTCATCCAAGAAATTGGGGCATATTTATCCTCGGAAACGCCTCGTACATCTGGCGGTTTAGAACGGGGCGGTTCACGACCGAAGTCAAGGCGAGGCGCGCGACTGTGGCTGAAGCGGACTGTGGCAGCTCGAGGCCTCAGAGGTGGGTCGATGAAGCGGATTGACCAAACGACCCGATAACTTTCGCCCGGATCGTGGTAATTGGATAACTTACGCCCGGGTCACTTCGTACCCCCTCCTCCCCCTTTTTTCTTTTGTCCTGATCTGTAGTCTGCGAAAGCACATGCATGCTCAATTTTGCAGAATGAGGGCGGTTTAAGGCGGAGGCGGGGCTCGGAGCTATAGCCACAGGTGGGAGGCGATTTGGCCGGTTTGTACATATTCGTGGCCCCAGCAGTTTAAGAGGGCAGCTCAAGGCTAGGTAAAGGTGAAGCCACGCGCGAGGTAAGCCGGAGGAGACCACAGCAGAGACGGAGGTAGTTCGCCGGGGCGGCGATTTGCGCTGGCAGAAGTGGCAACTTTGACGGAGGCCACGAGCTGGGACTGCGACTAAAACCATGGCGGTTTACCGAGGCGGCTCATGGAGACACCGGCGAGGCGGGACCGCAACTTGTGGAAATACTGGTGAGGCCGAGGCGGCTCGTGGCTCAGTGGAGCCACCAAGGCAGGTTGAGGCAAGCGGCGGAGAAGGCACGGCGGAAGAAGTGGCCGGCGGCCCGTCACCGGCGACCTGGGGGAAACCCGTAGCAGCGGCCCAACAATATTAAGGGCTGGCTAGGAGGCTCCGAAACACGACAGCAGCAGAGACCACAACAGCGGCTCAACCCGGGCAGAATCGGCGGGTGCATTAACTGGAGGAAGCCGCCGTAGAAAACCGAGCGTATGCGGTTTAGCAAGTCCAAGGTGGAGGAGGCCAACACATTGGGCATGGAACCCACAGCGGCGGAGACGGCCCAGGCGAAAACCGGCACAGCCTGATGGAGCTGGAAGGCCGCGACGTCGATGTCGGTTTGAAGTGGAGTCCGGCGGCGGCGAAGGCGGCTCAACGGGGTGAGGTTCACCAGTAACTCACCATCGGGACGAAGCGCGGCGGTTCGCGGCAGAGGCCAAGCCGGCTCAACGCATGGACCCGGCCCGGCGGAGGTGGCTTACTCGCGGCAGGTTACAACAGGGGAAGCGTGCGGGTGGAGCCGGCGAGGCAGGACCGCGGCTCGCGGAGGTGCCGGTGAGGCCGGGACAACTCGCAGAGGGTGGAGGCAGCTCGCGGCCTAGCGGAGGATTTGGGGGCAAACCGGCAACTGGGGGTAAACCGCCCACTTGGTACAGGCGGGAGCGGCTCCAGGTGCGGCCGTCGATGTGGCTCAGATGGGAGATAAGATGACCCGGAGGTCAAAGTCGGCGCCGCGGCACAGCCGTCCAGATCAAGCTCGGAGGTGGACCTTGGGAAGTAACCCAGCGGGGGGGGGGCATGGACGGCGGCTTGAGCCGGCCGCGGCGGAATCTGAATTCATCCCCCGTCCATATCCTCGTCTTTGTTGCTGTCCCTACTTTAGTGGTTGCCCTTCACGTGCTCCGGCGAAGGTGGCGCAAAGCCAACGCGAGTCGAGGCAGGCAGCTGCTCGGCACAGCTGTAACTGAAGAAGCTCGCAGCGCTGGAGGAATAAATGGCCAGGATAAGCACGGGGCGGCGCCAGTGACTCACGGAGACGGCGGCTCAGAGGCAGATTCCATCGCGGCTCAGCGGGGGCAAGGCACGCCAGCAACTCGCCAGTGAACTCCTAGCGAAGGCGACCGCGGGTGAAGCTGCGAGGCAACAGAGGCAGCTTGATGCAGTTAATCCGGGTCGGGGTCATTAAGGAGAAAGCGGCAGGGCCGTGGTGACGGAGAAAAACAACTTTATGAGGTGCTCCAGCAACGAGACGGCTTAAACGCGACCATATGGTAATCATCTGACGTTGGTTCGAAAAGCTTTTGGACTTCTACGTGGGGTAGCAGTCAACTCCTGATCTCCATGTTGGTCATGTACTAGTGCTAAAGCCCTCCATGTATTAGCACACATTGGTGATCACGGCTATTGAATAAAAAATTGAGCCTCCAACTGCTGACGTTGAGATGCTTTAGCATCAAATCCCTCTCTTAAATTCTTTAACCACTGTCTTGAATAACTGGAGGACAGATGTATGTATGTACCCTTCTGACTCATTGTCAGGAATATCGTGCTTCACCTAGTAATACACGTTGGGCAAGGTTGACGAGCCCTGCGCCTATGTGCATAAACTGTCCGGGCGGATGGGATGCTAGTCTGATGGGACAACAACAGCTGCTATTGATGAAGATTTGGACCAGCAAAATCTGAACCCACACGCGTGAAATGCCAACGTTTTTCCAGGCGAGTCGCCGTGTTTCAACTCTGATTCCTCCAACCAATCACAAGCTTCTCGATCCTTGGTGGTCGGCGGCTTATGGCGCAGCAGAAGAGGCCATTTGAGGCCATAGACGGGGGCGGTTTGGCAACTTAGCAGAACGACGCTTGGAGCGGCGGGTTAAAGCCATGGCAGGTTGACCGGGGTGGCGTCTTGACAAGGCGAAGGTGGGTTGCGGCGATCCTCGGCAGAAGAACAGACCGGCCCCGAGACAAGGCAGGCCCGGCTCGAAACAACTTCGGGTGTAACTCGATGCTGATCACAACAGGGGCTACTTAGTAAACAACGACGCCGACCACCAGTTAAAAGCCATCTTGACTCCACACGTGACTCAACAAGTAGTAGTAATTAGCTCCTTTTGACAGCGATTTAGAGGCCGACTCGTGGTTGGTTTGACTCCCCTGTAACCTATGTCAGTGACCGCAGCGAATATTGATACCTTCGGTTTTGACGGATTACCGGATCCTCGGTGACTTAACCCAAATTTCCCTTGAACTCAAAACCTCGTCCGGGCATTAGATCTGATTGCTGTTTTAGACTGATAAACTCAAAACTGATGCAAATATTTCCAAACCGATCTTTCTTCATCTGGAAAATTATGAACTTCGCGATCCTTGAGAAAAGATCCCTCCAAGAACTTATCTCCACCGTGCGCGGGCCCCATGGTGGGCGCCAACTGGCGTGGAATTGTCACGGCATATGTCCTAGTGTGAGGACTTAGTCGTCAGGTCAACGCATCTATATAGTATCTTGAAGGGGTTGGTCAAAATTGAGAGACACAAGGTTTTACCCAGGTTCGTCCCCTCTTGGTGGAGGTAAAAGGCTACATCCTGCTTCATTGATATTGATGATGATCACACGGGTGCTCTAACTTGAGAGCTATAGACTTGTTTGTCTAACCCTAATCTATCTAACCTGTGGAACCTGTCCCTCTTGGGGTGCCCTGCCCCTCCTTATATATGTTGAAGGGGCGGCTTACATGACTAGTCCTATTAGGATTAGGATTACTCTATTACAAGTGGAGTCCTAGTCTTACTTCCTTTGTAAGGGAATATTCCTTATGCTTTCCTCTTAAGCCGACCCACCATAACATAGGCCGGTCTTCCTTGAACCGCCTGTCGGGCCATCGGGTCTTGTTGTTCCTCTTGACCCACCTACCGGGTTACCAATAAGTCAACAGGCCCAGTCGGGTCATCAGTGAGTGGAGAGATCCGGGCAGGTCACTTCATGTCAGGACCCCGACTCAATGCCACATAGATCTAGCATGTAACACTTCATATCTCTTTGCGGCCTCACCCACGGTATTCCCACGGGTGTCGCCTTACCTTTACCCGGGACCGTTTGCGCCTTTTGGCACACGTATATGACAGTGTCGCTAGCATCCATATGATAAGGAGCCTGGGCTGACATGGCTAGTCGTAAACCCAAAGTGGCACAAACTTACAGGGACAGGCATCCATGACCCAGCATCGAACGTGTCGGTCATCAGCGAGTGAATCCAGGCTGTAGCACTGGGCTAGCAGGACTCCGGTGAACCGGGCTGTAGCGGGCTAACAGGACTCCGGTATTCATCGCGTGACATTTCCCCGAAGGGACAGACACATGAACGAAGAAGGACACATGCCGGCCAGCCTAAGTGTTCTGGAGCAGTAGCAAGCTACCATGGCTCAGTGGAAACACTAGGAGACATTTCCCGGTAAGAGAGGCTACTAAGGATAAACAACTAGATAGCCAGATCCCACACATATCAAGCATTTCAATAACATACACACAATATGCTCGATATGTGCAAATACAACATGGCATCACAACATGACTCTACGACTCAAGTATTTATTCAATAGGCTCCGAGGAGCGAGACATTACAAACATGGGTCTCATGACCCAACAATCAGAGCATACCAGTCAAAGCACAAGCGGAAGCTATCATGTCTGAGTACAGACATCTATAAATGAAAAAGGCTGAGAAGCCTGACTATATATCAGATCCTGCCGAGGGCACAAGATCGTAGCTGAGGTAACAAGCTAAACATCGAAGTCCACGCGAAACTACTAGTGAGACCGAAGTCTCTCTGCAAAACATAAAATAGGCAAACGTGAGTACAAATGTACCCAGCAAGACTTACATCAGAACTAACTACATATGCATCATTATCAACAAAGGGGGTGGTGGAGTTTAACTGCAGCAAGCCAGCTTTGACTCGGTGGCTAACCTGAACTACGACTGCAAGCGACTCTTTTGAGGTGGCGCACACGAGTCCACATATTCACCATATCAATACACCACTATGGATCCGCTCCCGTCTCCCTACGAGAACGCCATCCATAGCACTCACGCTTATCTTGCTCATTTTAAAGTATCCACTTTCACTTGTCTATGAACTGATATAAGCAACCCAGAAGTCCTTTTCCGCGGACACGGCTATTCGAATAGATGATGTTAACCCTGCAGGGGTGTACTTCTTCACACACGCTCTCACCACTTACCGCCGTTTACACGACATGTACTCGGCAACCTTCAAGCGGAAGCCCAACGTGGGTGTCGGCCACGGCCTGCCTAAACACTCGAGTCTCTAGTCCAGGTTTATCGCCTATTCGGGTTCCATCCATGAGGAGATCCGGCCGGAGTTTCGCTCACAGCCCCAAACGATGTGAACAGGGTTCCGTGACACCAAACGGGCGCCCAGTTTACCCGGCCACGTGCCTACCGCATCACAGCCCACCCCTATGGTCAGCGCTGCGCACGGCCTCCAGCATACTACAAACACCAGAAACTACCTGCAACTCCTGGACAGAGGACAAGGGTGATCAAGAAGCCGAGAGGGTCCATTGGTTTCGGGCCCAATGCGTGGTAGTAGCTGAATCATGGATCACAAACACAGAACTCAGTTCCTGAGGACGGCTGCAATGAGACAACCCACCATGTACTCCTACATGGCCTCTCACCGCTACCTTTACCAAATCGTGTTCACACGCTTAGCTCACACACCGTAGGACATGTTCACACACCTCTGATTCATTCCCAATGAATCAGACCTGACACAACTCTAAGCAGTAGCAGGCATGACAAACAAGCAAGAATGAGTAGGTACAACATGGCTCAAACAACTCCTACTCATGCTAGTGGGTTTCATCTATTTACTGTGGAATGACAGGTCATGCAGAGGATAAAGGGGTTCAGCTACCGCAGCAAGTAACAGTTGAATCGATGTTGTCCTAATGCAGTAAAAGAGAGCAGGAGCGAGAGAGTGGGATTTTATCGGAATGAACAAGGGGGTTTTGCTTGCCTGGCACTTCTGAAGATAACGTTGAGTCTTCATCAGTGTCAACGATCACATCATCGGTATCACGTCTATCGAGAGGGGACAAATACCGGCAACACAGAAGGGAACACAATCAATGCAATGCACAATATGATGCATGCTATGACATGGCAATATGAATGTGTTTTGGGCTAATGCACCTAAAACCAGATTAAATGAAGTTGGTTTGAATCCAAGATTCAAATTCAAACCCCATATGTGGTTATTTAAATGTCATTCACTTCATTTGTCCTAAACAGTAGTGATAAGTTGTTCTAACATGCATGAAAATGGTACAGATGGATTCCTTGAATTTTTCTGATAATTTTTCATATATAAATTATTTAATTTGGAGTTACGGTTAATTTTCTATGATTTATTGAAGTTTTAGGCATTTTCTGGAATTATAAATCATTTCCTAATTTATTTAATTCCAGAAATACTTTACTGCGTCAGCATGACGTCGGCATGACGTCAGCAAGTCAACAGGGGCCGGTCAGGGTCAAACCTGACGTGTGGGGTCCACACGTCAGTGACACGGGGGCTAATCCCGCGTTGACTCGGGCTTTGACCCGCTACGGGGCCCGCTGTCAGTGTCTGTGGGGGTGTTTAGCGTGGTCATTAGTGGCTAATGACAGCGCCACGTCAGTGGCCACCGGAGTTCGGCCGGCGGCGACCCGAAACGCGGCGGAAGTTCACCGGGGTTGCGCTACGGGCGGCGGCTGGACGCGCGAAGGGCACCAGAAGGTAGCCCGTGCCCGTGCGCATCTAGGGGGACCAACGGGCGGTGCAGGGGTCGCCGGGGTTTGCCGGAATGGAGCCCGAGGCGGCGGCCGGAGCTCGGGTGGGTGCGGGGTTAGCGCTGCGGCTTGCAAACAAGCTAGCTGCCACGCTAGCGTTGCTCCACGGGTCGTTGCGAGTGCAACGGACGCACGCGCAGGGCCATTTGGTCACCGGGGCTTCGCCGGCGACGAGTCCGTGCGGCGGAGCGTCTCGGCTCCGGTAGAGGGGGCGGCTAGAGCTCGAAATCGGACTTGGGGTTAGGGGGAAACGAAGCAGGGACTCACGGGGATCGTGCAGGGAGGGTCAGCGAGCTCGGGGGCGCGCTGGAGTGGCCGAATCGACGGAGAAGATCCTCGGCGGCCGGCGAGGGGGAAAACGTCGGGGGCAGCGTTCCGGGGCTCTTCTGGTCGCATGAGACGACGAGGAGGACGAGGGAGGACCGGCGGAGCTCTGGGATACGAAGAGGGAGCGAGGGAGTGGCTGTGGCTGCGGCGGTGACGAACGGCGGCGACGATGGCGTTCGGGTGTGCGAGAGGGAGAGGCAAAGGAGAGACGAAGGGGACGAGTGAGGGGGTCCAGGGGTTCGAGGCGGCGCCGAAGAGAAGGCCCGAGGCGTCGCGGTGGCGAGGGACGCAGGCAGGCAGGGAGGTGGCGTGTCGCCACGGCGCGCGCGTGCGCTGTCTCCCTCCTCTGCCTACTGGCAGAGGTAGAGGACGACTGGCACCAGGCCAGTGGGCTGGGCTGTCCACTGGGCCAGCCAGGTAAGGGGCCAGGTAAGACTCTCTCTCCTTTTTCTAATTATTTCAGTTTTCTATTTTGCAGGTTTGTTTTGAATTTGGTTTTGAAACCAATTCAATTTATTTTGCTTCTGACAATATTTTTAGGAGCTAAAGGAATTAAAACAATGCTCCACAAAATATTTCAGAATTATTGGACCTATATTTATTTAATAGTAGATATAAGTCCAATTCAAATAGCTATGATTTAAATTCAAAGTCCCAAAAATAAATCCTTAAAAATGTTCAATATTTT
>NC_041384.1:199529781-199570304 GCF_002162155.2 Triticum dicoccoides | reverse complement strand
TCCAACAACTGATCACAGGGACCAATCGATGAAGATATCATCTTTCTTCAACACACACTACACAAGAATATCCCTTTGGAACGAACTAAGTCAGGCAAGCTTTTATCTTCCAACCCTCCAAGTTGTCGTTTAGCTTAACCAACTAGCTCAGGGATATCTAATACGGATTCTTGGAGAAGGGTGGTTTACAGGATAACCCAACTTGATCACGAGCTCAACATAACAGTCAGGTGACAACCCGGTAACACTTCCAAGAAGATATTTGGAAAGTCACGAACCACCGGTATGTTACTAAGCTCGAGAACAATCTTGCTTCTGAGGGCAAGACGACATGATCAAATGGGTGAGGACTTGAAATAATTCCTAACTCATTGGTCGAGGAGTGCACCAGAAATAGGGACTAGGTAGCACAATCAATCTTAGGGTGACGATTCAATAATCAACACGCTAAGAATGAGGTTATCGTCCATTTAACTACCCAGCAACGAGGCTGCTAGGCGTACTGGTTTCACACATCACAATTCATTTGTCGGTATTCCGGTTGCATCAACACGAAGACCGAGGAATGACTAATGATGGCAAGAAGTATCACTGTACCAAGAGTTCATAGGATGGTGTGCAATTCCTATAACAATCCCGTTATAAAGATGGTAATACTCCAAGGTAGAACAGAATCAAAGGCTGGATTAGCAATTTGATCTGCGGAGCACAACTTCTTTGACCCAATCCTGGATATGGAAGGGGTACTGGAGTTTGTTTCTCCTAGTCATTCTGCGATAGAATGGCTTGACAGACCACAAGAGTCATAGGCATCGATGAAGGAACGCACGCATACTCTTGACTATCAATTGATAGACGAGGGTCAGAATGCAACTAAAGAGAACAACTCAAAGGAACATATAACTTTCTGAGTTGTGGATGCATAGATTAGTATGTCGAACCAAGTTCAACATATTTCTTCCGGATAACCCATGCAGAAAGGTAGAACTGGCAGAGTCACGATTTATGAATGGAGAACTCCTCAAGAGTACTCTAATTGTGATTTTTTTTTGATCCAATAAACATCTGCCATAATTAGTTCATGGTATTTGGAAGAAGAAGATACCACGGACTTCAAGGACTATCGCAAAGGTTACTAATATCCTAAAGGCACTAGCAATTACTATCAACATGAAGTAGGTAGAGTGAATCTCGGGTTCAAGAACCCAGGAATAGAATACCTACTACTAAGTAGCATCACGGGATGCTTTCGAGAATGATGGCCAGAATCATCACACTGGGAACACAAATCATGGCTAAATTACTAGATGATCCCCTGAGACACCTAGGGTCATAATAATAACTCCAACATAAAGGTTGAGGCAGTAGAGTACCTCAGCTCAACAATTTGTGTGATTAACCGGGCCTAACAGACATTGAAACTGGAGAAAAAGGATTTTGCAAATGCATCAGACTCTTTAGAAACCTGGGATGACTCGGACAGCATAACGGCTATAATTGCTCAAAAAGATTTGAGACATTCACAAAAATGGTGGCATAACCACTCAGAAGCACAATATCAAGGTCTCGAGATCAATAATTAACATACAGAAGTACTAGGAACTGAAACGAGGCTTAAGTCCAACAATCTATAAGTCTACGGATTAGTAACACGTGATCCTGATAGAAAGAAAAGATAGCCTAGTTCTTAATCCCCGCAGGAAAGATAAGATGACTCAGATCAGAAGGCATAAGGTATAAGGAGTAAAAAGAGCCTTACGTTCCATCCCACAATCAATTCCCTTATATAACTAAAGGATTTCTAGACTCAACTTCGACCAGTTTGGCTTGGTAATCCTACAGGTAGTCAAGCTCTGATACCAACGCTGTCAGGACCCCGACTCAATGCCACATAGATCTAGCATGTAACACTTCATATCTCTTTGCGGCCTCACGCACGGTATTCCCACGGGTGTCGCCTTACCTTTACCCGGGACCGTTTGCGCCTTTTGGCACACGTATATGACAGTGTCGCTAGCATCCATATGATAAGGAGCCTGGGCTGACATGGCTAGTCGTAAACCCAAAGTGGCACAAACTTACAGGGACAGGCATCCATGACCCAGCATCGAACGTGTCGGTCATCAGCGAGTGAATCCAGACTGTAGCACTGGGCTAGCAGGACTCCGGTGAACCGGGCTGTAGCGGGCTAACAGGACTCCGGTATTCATCGCGTGACATTTCCCCGAAGGGACAGACACAGGAACGAAGAAGGACACATGCCGGCCAGCCTAAGTGTTCTGGAGCAGTAGCAAGCTACCATGGCTCAGTGGAAACACTAGCAGACATTTCCCGGTAAGAGAGGCTACTAAGGATAAACAACTAGATAGCCAGATCCCACACATATCAAGCATTTCAATAACATACACACAATATGCTCGATATGTGCAAATACAACATGGCATCACAACATGACTCTACGACTCAAGTATTTATTCAATAGCCTCCGAGGAGCGAGACATTACAAACATGGGTCTCATGACCCAACAATCAGAGCATACCAGTCAAAGCACAAGCGGAAGCTATCATGTCTGAGTACAGACATCTATAAATGAAAAAGGCTGAGAAGCCTGACTATATATCAGATCCTGCCGAGGGCACAAGATCGTAGCTGAGGTAACAAGCTAAACGTCGAAGTCCACGCGAAACTACTAGTGAGACCGAAGTCTCTCTGCAAAACATAAAATAGGCAAACGTGAGTACAAATGTACCCAGCAAGACTTACATCAGAACTAACTACATATGCATCATTATCAACAAAGGGGGTGGTGGAGTTTAACTGCAGCAAGCCAGCTTTGACTCGGTGGCTAACCTGAACTACGACTGCAAGCGACTCTTTTGAGGTGGCGCACACGAGTCCACATATTCACCATATCAATACACCACTATGGATCCGCTCCCGTCTCCCTACGAGAACGCCATCCATAGCACTCACGCTTATCTTGCGCATTTTAAAGTATCCACTTTCACTTGTCTATGAACTGATATAAGCAACCCAGAAGTCCTTTTCCGCGGACACGGCTATTCGAATAGATGATGTTAACCCTGCAGGGGTGTACTTCTTCACACACGCTCTCACCACTTACCGCCGTTTACACGACATGTACTCGGCAACCTTCAAGCGGAAGCCCAACGTGGGTGTCGGCCACGGCCTGCCTAAACACTCGAGTCTCTAGTCCAGGTTTATCGCCTATTCGGGTTCCATCCATGAGGAGATCCGGCTGGAGTTTCGCTCACAGCCCCAAACGATGTGAACAGGGTTCCGTGACACCAAACGGGCGCCCGGTTTACCCGGCCACGTGCCTACCGCATCACAGCCCACCCCTACGGTCAGCGCTGCGCACGGCCTCCAGCATACTACAAACACCAAAAACTACCTGCAACTCCTGGACAGAGGACAAGGGTGATCAAGAAGACGAGAGGGTCCATTGGTTTCGGGCCCAATGCGTGGTAGTAGCTGAATCATGGATCACAAACACAGAACTCAGTTCCTGAGGACGGCTGCAATGAGACAACCCACCATGTACTCCTACATGGCCTCTCACCGCTACCTTTACCAAATCATGTTCACACGCTTAGCTCACACACCGTAGGACATGTTCACACACCTCTGATTCATTCCCGATGAATCAGACCTGACACAACTCTAAGCAGTAGCAGGCATGACAAACAAGCAAGAATGAGTAGGTACAACAGGGCTCAAACAACTCCTACTCATGCTAGTGGGTTTCATCTATTTACTGTGGAATGACAGGTCATGCAGAGGATAAAGGGGTTCAGCTACCGCAGCAAGTAACAGTTGAATCGATGTTGTCCTAATGCAGTAAAAGAGAGCAGGAGCGAGAGAGTGGGATTTTATCGGAATGAACAAGGGGGTTTTGCTTGCCTGGCACTTCTGAAGATAACGTTGAGTCTTCATCAGTGTCAACGATCACATCATCGGTATCACGTCTATCGAGAGGGGACAAATACCGGCAACACAGAAGGGAACACAATCAATGCAATGCACAATATGATGCATGCTATGACATGGCAATATGAATGTGTTTTGGGCTAATGCACCTAAAACCAGATTAAATGAAGTTGGTTTGAATCCAAGATTCAAATTCAAACCCCATATGTGGTTATTTAAATGCCATTCACTTCAGTTGTCCTAAACAGTAGTGATAAGTTGTTCTAACATGCATGAAAATGGTACAGATGGATTCCTTGAATTTTTCTGATAATTTTTCATATATAAATTATTTAATTTGGAGTTACGGTTAATTTTCTATGATTTATTGAAGTTTTAGGCATTTTCTGGAATTATAAATCATTTCCTAATTTATTTAATTCCAAAAATACTTTACTGCGTCAGCATGACGTCGGCATGACGTCAGCAAGTCAACAGGGGCCGGTCAGGGTCAAACCTGACGTGTGGGGTCCACACGTCAGTGACACGGGGGCTAATCCCGCGTTGACTCGGGCTTTGACCCGCTACGGGGCCCGCTGTCAGTGTCTGTGGGGGTGTTTAGCGTGGTCATTAGTGGCTAATGACAGCGCCACGTCACTGGCCACCGGAGTTCGGCCGGCGGCCACCCGAAACGCGGCGGAAGTTCACCGGGGTTGCGCTACGGGCGGCGGCTGGACGCGCGAAGGGCACCAGAAGGTAGCCCGTGCCCGTGCGCATCTAGGGGGACCAACGGGAGGTGCGGGGGTGGCCGGGGTTCGCCGGAATGGAGCCCGAGGCGGCGGCCGGAGCTCGGGTGGGTGCGGGGTTAGCGCTGCGGCTTGCAAACAAGCTAGCTGCCACGCTAGCGTTGCTCCACGGGTCGTTGCGAGTGCAACGGACGCACGCGCAGGGCCATTTGGTCACCGGGGCTTCGCCGGCGACGAGTCCGTGCGGCGGAGCGTCTCGGCTCCGATAGAGGGGGCGGCTAGAGCTCGAAATCGGACTTGGGGTTAGGGGGAAACGAAGCAGGGACTCACGGGGATCGTGCAGGGAGGGTCAGCGAGCTCGGGGGCGCGCCGGAGTGGCCGAATCGACGGAGAAGATCCTCGGCGGCCGGCGAGGGGGAAAACGTCGGGGGCGGCGTTCCGGGGCTCTTCTGGTCGCATGAGACGACGAGGAGGACGAGGGAGGACCGGCGGAGCTCTGGGATACGAAGAGGGAGCGAGGGAGTGGCTGTGGCTGCGGCGGTGACGAACGGCGGCGACGATGGCGTTCGGGTGTGCGAGAGGGAGAGGCGAAGGAGAGACGAAGGGGACGAGTGAGGGGGTCCAGGGGTTCGAGGCGGCGCCGAAGAGAAGGCCCGAGGCGTCGCGGTGGCGAGGGACGCAGGCAGGCAGGGAGGTGGCGTGTCGCCACGGCGCGCGCGTGCGCTGTCTCCCTCCTCTGCCTACTGGCAGAGGTAGAGGACGACTGGCACCAGGCCAGTGGGCTGGGCTGTCCACTGGGCCAGCCAGGTAAGGGGCCAGGTAAGACTCTCTCTCCTTTTTCTAATTATTTCAGTTTTCTATTTTGCAGGTTTGTTTTGAATTTGGTTTTGAAACCAATTCAATTTATTTTGCTTCTGACAATATTTTTAGGAGCTAAAGGAATTAAAACAATGCTCCACAAAATATTTCAGAATTATTGGACCTATATTTATTTAATAGTAGATATAAGTCCAATTCAAATAGCTATGATTTAAATTCAAAGTCCCAAAAATAAATCCTTAAAAATGTTCAATATTTTGGTTGGGACCAGAACCCTTACCAAAAATTGTCAAACATTTAAGAAGAGCATTTTGGAGCAATGAATGAGATTTCTAGGGGTTTTGCCCCTCTTTTATTTAGGGTTTTTGAGGTTTCCAAAATTCCTCAGTTCAAATTTCATTTGAATTTAAACATGATGCACACCTGAGGTCTAGCCTAGTGCATGACAGGACCAGGGATGTGACACTTCATGAGTCGCCAAGTTAGGGTGGGTCACCAGTGAGTCGCCAAGTCCGGCCGGGTCATACTTCCGGCCGGGTCATTCCGCGGGGTATATCCCCGACAGCTGCGGTGTGAGGCTACCGTCGCCGCAGAATAACAGGGGGTATGGGTGAGTAGAGGGATGGCCTGGCCAGCGGTGGGAGTAGTACGGGGCGGTGAGGTCTCCGCGGCATCACAGCCGGCCACGGGAGGCAGGAGCACGCGATAAGACCGGCGCCGCTTTGGGCGGCTGGAGCAAGAAGACCAGAGGTTGAAGAAGCACTACGTTCGTTGGATGGACATCGTACGATCACTGCAGCTAGAATCGTTTATATTGACTAAGTTGACAAAGCCCTTTGTACGCGTTAACTTAGTAGGCCCACAGCTCGGATTTGGCAGAGAACATATAGCCCATTTGCGATTTGTAAGAATGTACAACCCATTTTTTAATTCTAATGTAATTTGCTACAACCCATTTACAGTTTGTTAAAAGTACAGCCCAACTTCTAGCTAGGACAAGGATTAATAATTTCAAACAACCGCTCAAAACAGAATTCAAAAAAAATTCCCACATTTTGATGGGATCCGAAATATTTGTATCCGAAATTTCTAGTCAGGTTAAATATAATTTCAAAATAAAGTTGTATTACGTTGAAATCCAACGAAATATTGCGCGCTCAACAAGTAATGAAATTAAAATTTTCAAATTCCAAAAATAATATATTTTTCAAACTAATTACGTGTTTGGTGCATAGTAACTGTCCAGTTATTATAATTACATCTCATTCATTATTTTTTAAAGTCTATTTTTTTTGTTAAGCCTAATGCATACCTCGTAGGAAAGTTTGCAGCCCAGCGGGGCGGAGAATAACAAGTTGACCCGGATATTGTGTACAACTCTCGGCCCAGTTGCATTGCTGATGTTGAAAAAAAGCTATGTTTTATATACACATTAAAAAAATTGTATAGATAAGGAACATTTTTTATACACACATTTAACAATTTTTAAATACATGATTAACACTTTTTAAAACATATTTTTTAGTCAACAGTGGTCCCACAGCGAGCGGAGGAGGTCACAATACACATATTTTTTAAATACATGATTAACATTTTTGCAAAACAATTAGCCCACAACGAGCCAATTTGCTCCAGTCGGCCCACAGTGGGCCGACAGGGGCCAGTCGGCCTGCAGCGGGCGGACGGTGTATTATTTTTGAAAAAACTTTACCCAGTGTAATATTTATGAAAAGTAATAAAAAATGCATTATTTAAAAAAATAGCGAAAAAATGCCTGTGTAGTACAGTACAACCTAACATGGTTACTCAGCCCACATTCGGCGACACCGGAAAGGCCCAAACAAGGCTACTGTCATCTTTTTGAAGTCACTGAGCTCAATTAATAACTTAAGTTAGATTATAGTGGAACCTAATTAAAAGCTGTCACGAGCAAATAAATAATTCAACGGGTCTCACTTGTGCGTGTGTGTGTGTGTGAGAGAGAGAGAGAGAGATAGAGAGAGAGAGACCCATCGACCGATGCTCGTAAATACATCTTTCAGCTATATGCATTGCTGATGCAAAGTAAAAATTTATATAGTTGACACAATCATATAGAACATCATAGCACACTGAACTTGCATACAAAAATTTCACGCAGGCGGCACAATCAGGATGAAAGAAGTGGATCGCTACGGGAAGGGCTATGTTGAAACCAACGAAGTCGTACATAACGGTTCATCGTCTTTATCAATGACGGGGAAATTTTTTGAATGTTGTGCAAAGAAAACAGACAGACAACACAATAAGTTCTCCTAGCACATTAAGTTGACGTACATCCCTTTTTAAAAAAAGTTCAGGTACAAAATTAGACAGGTCACAATCAAATGTACTGGCATATCAGTGCTTCACACCCATATCTCGGATTTAACTAGTATCTGACAAGATTCAGCTGTTACCTCAAATTTGAGCACATCCAGGCAGCCAGCCCTGCCTCTTCTCCCAAAGAAGCAGTGGCCTCCCCCGCGTGATGGAGTAGGCCCTGTGCCATCCATCGTTCCGAGCAACACGGGGAAAGTCTGACGTTGACTCCTGTAATGGACGTCGTCGACGGACCCTGGCACCAGCGGCGGCGGTAGAACTTTGATTGATGGATTGACCACTTCTTCGACATGCACGAACTCTCGATACAGGTACATCCCTAACGTCGTCCGCGGCGGCCTTGGTGGCGATGAATAGTATAACCCTGGTTCCTGCACCAGTATCTCAACACCAATCACCTTCGGTATGGTGGACGGCTTCTTCATCCATGCCATAACCGTCAGAGCCCATCTGTCTGGAGGAACAAACATACTTACAAGCTCACCTCCAAGGTCATTGATAAGCTCGTTCATGGACTCGCTGTTCCAAGCACGTCGAGGCATGCCGTGGAAGGTAAGCTTTGTTAAAAACTGAAGCTCAGAGGGCACCGAGCCGCATCCTGGGTGCCACCGATCAAAGCTCACCAGCACGCCATCGCAGAACAAACGTCGGGAAGATTCGAACACACGACTGCAGTCGAAAGTTGTCCGGAACCTGACGATGAAATCAGCAGGTGGCGGACATACTTCGACGAGCAAGTCACTTATTTGGATGCCGTGCGCAATGCCAAGAGCTTTGACAAGGTCATCCGGCGAGACGGGAGGCCGGTCGCCGTTGATGGTTACCATCAGCACTTTGTCGGCAAAGTGGTCGTCAAGCGCCGCCATGCCACTGTTGAGCGACAGCACGCAGCGACCGAAGGCAGGACGGACCTCAGGATCTCCGGCTCGGAGATCCGTGTTGACCGGCGACATGATAGTGCGCTTGAGTACAGGGAGTACATGAGGGGGATTTGGGGGACCTGGAGTAGGAATCGAGATTCCAGAGGTGGGGGAGGGGCGGGAGACTGCGGATGAAAAGGTAGCATGAATTTCGAGCACGCGCCAATATGCTCTCGGCGCGCAAGCGCACGAAAACACCGGTGGCGCCCACATGTCGGCCTAAGAGTCCTTATTCATTCTTTTTTGGAGAGCCCGACCTTTTTTTCAGGATCTTTTGAGAGCCCGGGCTGAGAGTCATAATTGACCTGTTTGGCATTGCATTACTACTCGGCCCATATTCAACGACACCTCACTGGCCCAAACAAGTGTACATCATCGAAAAGACACTGAGCTCAAATTATATAAATTGAAAAAAGGAGATATACTCCGAACACTGGAGAATGGTGATGCCCTCATTTAGCCCACCAGTAGTTCGAGACAATAAACAGTTCGAAACAACGATATATACAACATTCAAACACTGACTAGTGACTACTACTGACATAAACAGCAAGACATGATAGTTCATAAGAAGTCTTGCTACACCACCAAAACACACCCATCTGTAGCGCTCAGACTCTCGTGATCCAGACGAGAATGACATTCTAAACAGAAGCAGCTATTACATAGTAAGAGTGACATAGACAAGGATGACCAAATGACAAGGAATATGCATAATAAAAGAAAGAACTACCCATCCAGAACCAGCAACAAAGACAACAAAGTCATTCGAAGAGATGATCCAACACCATCATAATTTGCAGCCCCACTTCAACGTCCAGTGATCCGGAGACACCAGTACTCCACCCTTTCGATGCAACAGCCCAATTACCTATCAACCTGAAGGCTCGAACCACATCACTGCCTGTCGTAATTGAGACATCCAAGGATCAAAGTTAATCCGGATGCCTTTTTCATTCTCACCTTCTTTTGGCTGCAGGCTGTATCGTTGACAATCAGGGGAGTTTCCTCCCGAACTCCCAGGGCTCACCGTGTAGACACAGTTTTCCATAGCAAACAGAGCCTCTCTGTCATCAAGGTCCTTGCCAACGGTGATCTTGTGGTTAATCGGATAATTGAGTCCGAGAAACAAAGAGTGTGAACCAAGGCTGTTTACCCGCCTCCAACTAAAAAATCCTAAAGGCCCCAACAAGCTGGTATCCTGCTCATAGACATAACAGCCACTGTCCGGATACTCACGTATTACACGGTGCTTGTATACAGTGGGGTTTTTGCAATATAACTTTTCCGGCTCATGTGTCCGAATGATCATCAGTCTTTTGCCGTCGTCTGATCGAGTGAGGAACCAGTTGTGCTTCCCTGTTTTTGGCAAAGGTGGTGTGATTACAAAGGGCGCTAACTGTAGGGACACTGCATCATATCAAAAAGGACAGGCATTGTTAATGTAAGATCAGCATTGTTCAGAGTATGAGTAGGATAATGCAAGAAACATCATTGATATGTCCCTGTTGGAATTGGGAGGAAAATACAGGGAAATGTATAGTGGGTTCGAAAATATAGAAGTGCCATGCATGGTTATACTCATGTTATCTCGCAATCGATTCTTCACAGGAAACTACCATGTCATGCATGTTATGTAATCATGTTCTGTCCTCACAAACAAATTCTTCAAGGTAACTAACATACCATGCATTGTTATATACTCGTGTTCTGTGGGCAAATTTTTTGTGAGGATATTATTCTAGCCATTGATTGCTGAATGGCGAATATAGGTATGTACACATGGTAAGCATTGCAGGATTTCACTACTTCCAAATACAGAGTTCTCCATATGCACATTTACTTCCCTAATGTATGGTTAGATGAAACCAACAGGGTGGTGCATGTTTCTACATCATGAAAATGAGGAAACTAACATGGCCATTGATACACACTCATATTTAGTAGTAGTATATAGATTACTGTAAAATAAGGATAATATCCATATATTCCTAACTGTTTGATTATTCAGGGTACAAATTGGCTGTAATGACATGGTCACAATCGCATGAATTAACTCATTCCAAATATAGCTGATTTACGGCGTCTCTAATACATTGCCATAGTTCTACTCAAATTCTGCTCAAACAGAGATATGCCAATCATCACAAAAAGTTCAAACAGTGTCATGGCGTCATCATTAACATGAGAGGAAACAACTTGCACGCGCCGTCCCAGCAATACGTGGTGCCATCTGCTTTGTTGATCGTGTAGATGATGCCATTGTGTTCAATAGCATCACAAAAGTGTGTATCAGCTTTGACGATGATCCATTGCAAGCCGAGTTGTCTCCAGCTAAAGAAGGCACCGGCGTAAAGATAGGCGAGTCCGCGGTTGAACAAGACAATTAGCTTGAAGTCGGCGTAATTCGCGTGTCGTGTGGGCACTTGGCAGATTACAATCTTCTGCAAAACAAGGTCCGTCCAACTGACGTAGTAATCTATATGACTTGGACCGCGATGGTAATACTCTATATAATCCAACGGAGGAAGGATAATCTCATGGGAGGTCTGGAAGTTCACGAGAACCAACTTTTTACCGTCTTCTCTGAAGGCAGCCATCTAGTGGGAGTTCATGCCGACCCAGTACATACCTGCCAAGAAGTTTCGGGCAATGGTGATCGGATCGATGTCGAGGGAAATGATGTACGGCGACCCACTACATACCTGCAAAGAAGTTTCGTCTAATGGAGATTGGATTGAAGTCGAGGGGCATCATGCACGCCTCCGTATCATGGTGAGCCAATCTCGCAAGACCAGATAGCAGCAAGCAGGGTGTCTTCAAAAGCTTAGGCCTCGCTTCGACGATGGCCGTGTGCATGTCCCTCGAGCATGCAGCCAGCCGCAGGGCGCTCCACATATCCATACACGAACAACAGAGGTTGAGGATGTCACTGGGGAGATTGCTCCAATCGCGACTCATATGGATGCTGCGTGGTTCGCATTCAGCCATGGCGGAGTTTGGAAGGGGGCTTGATTTACGGGGGAGAAGGATGTCGGTGCTGGAGCGGCTAGCGAGGGAATAGTGGTACTGGGGGAGGCGAGTGAGGCGACGGTACACGGGGGCACAGTGAGATGGAGACGGAGAATGAGATGGAGATGGAGTGGTGCTATGGGAGCGGAGAGGGAGACGAGGCGAGGCGCCACTGTGTTGTACAGCGGCGGTGACAGACTGCACTGTGCACAGGGTGAGGCTGACTTTGGTAACCCGAACATGCCGCCTGGACTAGTGTCAGGCGCAGGGTGTTGTCACTTCACTGTGAGGACCGGATGAATAGTGTTTTGACCATCAAGTGTACCACAGTTGTACTACTACTACTACTACTACTAGTAGTAGGTACATGAGTACTCCAATATTGTATAGCGTAAATAGGTCTCCCGTGCTAGCATGCCTGTTCACTTCATCGTTCAGGTATCATCCATATTGCGAGCAGAACCAAATTCTCGTGCATGCCCAATCAACGCTCTGCCGCGATGCATGCAATGGTCGTTCTGGTGCATCAAGGACGACATGCAGATCGTTCCACACTTGAGAAGAGGAAAAATGGAAAGGTAGAACGCGGCAGCAAAGGAAGAGAACACCGGCTAACGAGGCCGGGAGGGGATCGGGCAGGAAGTTAATGCTCCACGCCTAAAGGTTTTGGGAAAACCTGATTTTCATAAGGTGACTTATACTCACCTAAACGGAGGGAGTATTCCTTAACCAGAGAATGTTGTGTCTCCCACTCACGCGCTCAAAAAAACTACGACACATTTTTTATCTGTTTGCATAGGTCCCACCTATCAGGAATGATGGGCACGTACACGAACAGGTACGACTCATCAGTCTACCCGCATAGCCTTTTCATTTAGTGTACCTAGCCATCTAATCAACTGCCTGCACGCCACTTCTCCCATTTACTTCTCCATCGGGAACCGATTCTCCTCGACTTCTTCACCTCCCCTTCGTCTTCATTTGCATCCAAACCCCACTGCGTTCACATTGTTTTAACCTCTTTATATAATCATCTACTACTTCAGTTAGACTAGCCATCTAATCCTAATTCTCCAAACCATAGCCCTCCATTCCAGCGGTTCCAAATGGCTATAGAGATCGAGATGCAGGTTTTTAGCGTCCAACATGTCCTCGTCGAAGGCTCGATGCGCATAGTTGCCACCGTCACCGTCCACCCAAGGGTTGTTTGGCAGTGGATCAACAATATATCCAACTCCCTTGAAAAGGTAGAGACCAGGGTCATCGGTCTCGACGCAGAGTACACGGAGCGTGCCCCTGGGAAGATCCAGCGTGCCGCCGTCCTTCAGCTGTGCTTCAAAGATGATGTTTTGGTGTACCACATCATACACTCACCCTCCATACTAGGTGAGCTTCACGATTTCTTGTCTCGGGAGGACGTATACTTCTGTGGGGCAGCCATCGAAGGGGACAAACAGAAGCTGGAGCCGTACAACCTTGATTTGAATAGCATTGCTGACCTACAAGCAGAATCAAAATTCCTGTAGAAGTTTGTGATAAACACACACCATCCCTATTCGACGTAGAAAATTTTGTGCTCGGTACAAATCTTCAGAAGGGTGATGAGACAGTGGCATTAAGGTCGTCTGGATGGGAGAATTATCCCTTGACGTACGAGCGGATAAAATATGCTGCCCTCGATGCCCGTGTGAGTTTCGAGATAGCTGCAAGGTCCAAAGAGCTTGTTGCGAAGCCGTCTCCCGCAGAGAATGAGAAGAAGAAGAAGAAGAAGAAGAAGAAGAAGAGGCTGCACTAGCAGGAGGGCATTATGGATGGATGAACTATTTCCTCTCTTGTAAAAAAATTATTCCCTCTCGGTGTATATTAATATAGATGGGCTATTTAGATGGTGTGCATGTCTTTGGAACAGAGTAGTAGCGTGGGTCCGCTTGACTATAAGGAACTATTTATCCGCATATATAGCTTTCTCTGCTACTCCTTCCAGTGATCGGTATGCAGTGCATGTGTCCGTAGACATGACAACTTGTCCATGGAAGTTCAACTATGGCGACCATCACGTTTCATCTCACGATTCCCACGACGCCTCTCCAACCCACGGCACCACGCCCCCCAACGTGCGCCTCACCCCTCTCGGCTGCACCGCCCCTCTGCCACAACCACCTGCGATTCCCATGACACCGCTTGAACCCATGAAACCACATGTCCCCCGACCTGCGGCTCACCCCTCTTGGCCCCACTGCCTCTCTGCCTACGGGAGGATTACATGTGGACCAGTCACCTATCGGGTCCACATGTTATTGACTTAAAGGTTGCATTACATGTGGACCAGTCACCTATCGGGTCCACATGTTATTCATGCGGTGGCCCGTTGCATGGCTGATCCCAATGTTGGACAAAGGTTCTACGGGAACGGTTTCACCATTGTAAATGTTGTGCAAATTGATGTTGGTACCCTCTGATAACCCACAAGTATAGGGGATTGCAACAACTTTTGAGGGTAGAGTATTCAACCCAAATTTATTGATTCGACACAAGGGGAGCCAAAGAATATTCTCAAGTATTAGCAGATGAGTTGTCAATTCAACCACACCTGGAAACTTAGTATCTGCAGCAAAGTGTTTAGTAGCAAAGTAATATGATAGTGGTAGTAGCGGTAACAAAAGTAAAGACAACAAAAGTAATATTTTTGGTATTTTGTAGTGATTGTAACAGTAGCAGCGGGAAAGTAAATAAGCGTAAACCAGTATATGGAAAACTTGTAGGCACCAGATCAGTGATCGATAATTATGCCGGATGCGGTTCATCATGTAACAGTCATAACATAGGGTGACACAGAACTAGCTCCAATTCATCAATGTAATGTAGGCATGTATTCTGTATATAGTCATACGTGCTTATGGAAAAGAACTTGCATGACATCTTTTGTCCTACCCTCCCATGGAAGCGGGGTCCTATTGGAAACAAAGGGATATTAAGGCCTCCTTTTAATAGAGAATCGGAACAAAGCATTAGCACATAGTGAATACATGAACTCCTCAAACTATGGTCATCACCGGGAGTGGTCCCGATTATTGTCACTTTGGGGTTGCCGGATCATAACACATAGTAGGTGACTATAGACTTTCAAGATAGGATCAAGAACTCACATATATTCATGAAAACATAATAGGTTCAGATCTGAAATCATGGCACTCGGGCCCTAGTGACAAGCATTAAGCATAGCAAAGTCATAGCAACATCAATCTCAGAACATAATGGATACTAGGGATCAAACCCTAACAAAACTAACTCGATTACATGATAAATCTCATCCAACCCATCACCGTCCAGCAAGCCTACGATGAAATTACTCATGCACGGCGGTGAGCATCATGAAATTGGTGATGGAGGATGGTTGATGATGACGACGGCGACGAATCCCCCTCTCCGGAGCCCCGAACGGACTCTAGATCAGCCCTCCCGAGAGGTTTTAGGGCTTGGCGGCGGCTCCGTATCATAAAATGCGATGATTTCTTGTCTCTAATTTTTTTCTCTCTGAAAGCGAATATATATAGTTGGAGTTGGCGTCGAAGGGTTTCCAGGGGGACCACGAGGTAGGTGGCGCGCCCTAGGGGGGCCCACCCTCGTGAGAAGGGTGTGGGCCCCCTGGTCTTCATCTTTGGCGAGGATATTTTATTGTTTTTTCTAAGATGTTTCGTGGAGTTTCAGGTCATTCCGAGAATATTTATTTTCTGCACATAAAACAACATCATGGCAATTCTGCTGAAAACAGCGTCAGTCCGGGTTAGTTCCATTCAAATCATACAAGTTAGAGTCCAAAACAAGGGCAAAAGTGTTTGGAAAAGTAGATACGACGGAGACGTATCAACTCCCCTAAGCTTAAACCCTTGCTTGTCCTCAAGCAATTTAGTTGACAAACTGAAAGAAAGAAAGAAAAACTTTTACAAACTCTGTTTGCTCTTGTTGTTGTAACTATGTCAAGCCAGCATTCAAGTTTTCAGCATAAATCATAACTAACCACATTTGCAATAATTCTCAGGTCTCATAATTACTCATATTAATAGCATAATCAACTAGCAAGTCATAATAATAAATCTCGGATGACAACACTTTCTCAAAACAATCATAATATGATATAACAAGATGGTATCTCGCTAGCCCTTTCTGAGACCGCAAAACATAAATGCAGATCACCTTTAAAGATCAAGGACTGACTAGACATTGTAATTCATGGTAAAAGAGATCCAATCATAGTCACACACAACATAAATTAATAGTGATGAATGCAAATGACAGCTGTGCTCCCCAGCTAATGCTTTTTAATAAGAGGGTGATGACTCAACATAAAAGTAAATGGATAGGCCCTTCACAGAGGGAAGCAGGGATTTGTAGAGGTGCCAGAGCTCGGTTTTGCAATAGAGATAAATTGTATTTTGAGCGGTATACTTTCATTGTCAACGTAACAACCAAGAGATGGTGATATCTTCCATGCTACACACATTATAGGCGGTTCCCAAATAGAATGGTAAAGTTTATACCCCCCCCCTCCACCAATAAACACCAATCCATGGCTTGCTCGAAACAACGAGTGCCTCCAACATACATCAGGTCCCAGGGGGAGTTTTGTTTGCAATTAGTTTTGATTTAGTTTGCATGAAGCATGGGACTGGGCATCCTGGTGACCAGCCATTTTCTCGTGAGTGAGGAGCGGAGTCCACTCCTCTTGAGAATAACCCGCCTAACACGGATGATAAGAACAACCTTTGTTGATACATGAGCTATTCGAGCATACAAAACAGAATGTTTATTTGAAGGTTTAGAGTTTGGCACATACAAATTTACTTGGAACGGCAGGTAGATACCGCATATAGGAAGGTATAGTGGACTCATCTGGAATAACTTTGGTGTTTAAGGGATTGGATGCACAAGCAGTATTCCCGCTTAGTACAGGTGAAGGCTAGCAAAAGACTGGGAAGCGACCAACTAGAGAGCGACAACATCCATGTACATGCATTAAAATTAATAAACATTGGATGCAAGCATGAGTAGGATATAATCCACCATGAACATAAATATCGTGCAGGCTATGTTGATTTGTTTCAACTACATGCGTGAACATGTGCCAAGTCAAGTCACTTAAATCATTCAAAGGAGGATACCATCCCATCATACCACATCATAATCATCTCAATAGCATGTTGGCACACAAGGTAAATCATTATAACTCATAGCTAATCAAGCATGGCACAAGCAACTATGATCTCTAATTGTCATTGCAAACATGTTTATTCATAATAAGCTGAATCAAGAACGCAAGACTCATCATATTTACAAAAAAAGAGGTCGAGTTCATACCAGCTTTTCTCATCTCAGTCAGTCCATCATATATCATCATAATTTCCTTTCACTTGCACGACCGAACGATGTGAATAATAATAAGAGTGCACGTGCATTGGACTAAGATGCAATCTGTGAGCATTCAATAAACAGGAGAAGACAAGACAATATGGGCTCTTGGTTAAATCAACACTAATGCATATAAGAGCCACTTCAACAATTTAATTATGGTCTTCTCCTACTGACCCCCAAAGAAAAGAAATAAAACTATTTACACGGGAAAGCTCCCAACAAGCAAAATAAGAACGGGAAATACTTTTGGGTTTTCTTTTTAATTATTACTACTACAGTAGAAAAATAAACTACTACTAATTTTTTTTGTTTTTCTTAAGGTTTATTAAACATACAAGAAGAAAGCATAAAAAGCAAAATAAACTAGCATGGATAAACTAGCAATGAGTGTTTGTGAACATCAATGTAATGTTGGTGAGAAATTACATTGATATCCATGGCTTTTGGCCTAAGTTGGTCTATGGCCATGGCTGGCCTAACGGATATCCATAATAATAGTTGTTGGGGTCGTACTGTGATGAGGAAGAAGAAGGCTCCGATTGCCACTGGCTGGCAATCATCTCCGGATCCCACTAATAGTTAGACGGTCGTGAAGGATCAAATTGTGGTTCCGGTTCTGGCTCCTCGGTTGGTGCAGGGTTCCGGTAGGCGTGAATAGCCGTCAACGGAACAAGGTACGTGCTTGCAGTCAAATCAAACAAAGAAGGAGCAGGCAAGGTAATAGTCTCAGGATGATGTTTATTAAAGAACAATTGATATTTAAGCTCTCCTGCCCTATTCTTAACAATAAAATCATGTGTCACCATACTTTTATGATCTAGACAAACATGGGGCAACACCTTTTCTTCCTTCTCAGCATGCCTAATAGGTATGTTAAAATGTGCGGCTAGGCATGTAGCATAAATGCCTCCAAAGATGGGGCCCTTAGTATGGTTCATATTTAACCGTCTAGCAATAATACCGCCCATACTGAAAGTGTTATCACTGTATAAACCTTGGAGTAGAATAATTAAATTAGGGATACTAAGGTTTCCACAATTTCTGCATCCAATTAAACAACGACTAGCAAATAATGCAAAATAACATAAAATAGGAAAATGTATGATAGTGATTCGTGCATCGGAAACCTTTCTGGTTTCTCCTACAGTGATATTATTAATAAATCCCTCCACATCATCATGATGTGGTTCTTCTGTCTTGCCCTCAAAAGGGACTAAACAAATCCGACAAAAATCATAAAGTGACATCTCCTTATGCTCATCATATAAATGAAACTCCACCGTGGGTGGTGAGTTCCTAGAATGAAATTGAAAGTTTTGCACAAAGGTATTTGTGAGTAAGAGATATTGATCGCATTGGTCGTGGAGGAAAGCGGTGAGGCCTGCATTGTGAGCCAATTTATGAAAATCTTCATAGATACCGACTGCTCTCAAGAAATCATTAGAAGGACATTCACACGCCCGAATCTCCGCGGTGCGAGGAAGATTATACTTAGGATTGGGTGCCTTTTCCTTCGAGCTTTGCCTCGATGAGCCCCTCAAGAATCTCCTCATTATATTCTGAAATATTCTGAAATTTTTAGTAACTTCAAACAAAAGTGAACCAACTTCAATAAAACTGATAGCAACTACTCCTACAAGTGCCTAGAGCCTATATCATGCATCAAAACTACTTGGAACCATATAAATTTGACATGCAAGCTCAAGAACATGGTCACCTATGCAGCATAAATTTGCAACGAATAAAGCACTAGAACAAAAACTAATTGGACCAATGGAGGAGTCACATACCAAGGAACAATCTCCCCAAGCAGTTTTTGCGAGAGGTGCTTTGAGCAAGGAGATTGAAAATCACAGCAAAAGTGGTTGGAACTCGTGCTTGAGTTGGTTTTTCGGGTTTGCGTGAGACAGAGGAAGAAGATGGGTGTTGGGATAAGTGGAGGAGGGCCACCGAGGGCCCACGAGGCAGGGGGCGCGCCCTATAGGGGGGGCCACCACCCTCGTGGCCAGGTGGCAGCTCCTCCCACGGTAATTTTTGCACAGTAAATCCTCAAATATTCCCGAAAAAATCATATTAAATTGGCATGTCATTCCGAGGACTTTTATTTTCGGGATATTTTTATATTGCACGGATAATCAGATAACAGACAGAAAAATACTATTTTTACTTTATTTAATATAAATAACATAAAATATAGAGAGGGTACAGAAGTTTGTGCTTCTAGTTTCATCCATCTCATGCTCATCAAAAAGAATCCACTAACAAGGTTGATCAAGTCTTGTTAACAAACTCATTCTGATAATCATAAAACCGGAGAAATTTCGAATAACACTAAGTTACCTCAACGGGGATATGCACATCCCCTATAATAAGTATATCATATTTCTTCTTGACAGTAGGAAGAGGAAATTCAAAACCTCCAATTATAATCGATGGAATTTTTCCAATGGAGTTGGTACTATGAACTTGAGGTTGTTTCCTCGGAAAGTGTACCGTATGCTCATTACCATTAACATGAAAAGTGACGCTGCCTTTGTTGCAATCAATAACAGCCCCTGCAGTATTAAGAAAAGGTCTTCCAAGAATAATAGACATACTATCATCCTCGGGAATATCAAGAATAACAAAGTCCGTTAAAATAGTAACGTTTGCAACCACAACATGCACATCCTCACAAATACCGACAGGTATAGCAGTTGATTTATTAGCCATTTGCAAAGATATTTTGGTAGGTGTCAGCTTATTCAAGTCAAGTCTACGATATAAAGAGAGAGGCATAACCCTAACACCGGCTCCAAGATCACATAAAGCAGTTTTAATATAATTTCTTTTAATGGAGCAAGGTATAGTAGGTACTCCGGGATCTCCAAGTTTCTTTGGTATTCCACCCTTAAAAGTATAATTAGCAAGCATGGTGGAAATCTCAGCTTCCGGTATCTTTCTTTTATTAGTAATGATATCCTTCATATATTTAGCATAAGGATTTGTTTTGAGAACATCAGTTAATCACATACGCAAAAAGATAGGCCTAATCATTTCAGCAAAGCGCTCAAAATCCTCATCATCCTTTTTCTTGGATGGTTTTGGATGAAAAGGCATGGGTTTCTGAACCCAAGGTTCCCTTTCTTTACCATGTTTCCTAGCAACAAAATCTTTCTTATCATAACATTGATTCTTTGATTGTGGGTTATCAAGATCAACAACAGGTTCATCATGAACATCATCATTAGCATTTTTACTAGGTTCATGTTCATTACCAGATTGTGTTTCAGCATCATACATAGAGATATCATTTGGATTATCAGGTGGTTCAGCAATAGGTTCACTAGAAGTTTGCACAGTTCTATCATTCTTCTTTTTCTTCTTTTTAGAAGAACTAGGAACATCAATATTATTTCTCTGAGAACCTTGCTTGATTCTCTTAGGGTTGCCTTCAGGATACAAAGGTTCCTGAGTCATTCTACTAGTTCTAGTAGCCACTCTAACAGTATAATCATTTTTCTTACTATTCATTTCATCAAGCACTTCTGTTTGAGCATTAAGTACTTGTTCTACTTGAGTGGTAACTATCGGATTTCGGGTTCCGGCAGACCCTTGAGGTTCGAACACTGGGGTGCACGCGGAGATTTCGCCTCCTACCTACCTGCACCCCTCCGCCTCGCTAAGATCTAAGCTATGGAAAGAACAGCACAAGAGACACAGGGTTTATACTGGTTCGGGCCACTATTGTGGTATAATACCCTACTCCAGTGTGTGGTGTGGTGGATTGCATCTTGGGCTGATGATGATGAGCAATTACAAGGAAGAACAGCCTCGCGAGGGTCTGTTCTTGGCTGGGGGGACGAACTGCTAGGAGGAGTTCAGTCACCCTTCTCTCTCTCTCTTCTCGATTCTCTCTCTGATTTCGATCCCCAACCGATCGATCTCGAACCCCCTACCTTGTGGGTGGATGGTCCTATTTATAGGCAAAGGCCCTGGGCCTCTTCCCAAATATTGAGCGGGAAGGGCGCCAACAATTGGCCATTTTGAAGGGGAACATCTGGTACACTTATCCTGACTAAAGTTGGTCCTCGCCTGCCAAAGACTCTGGTGGTGACACTGGCTTGGGCTCCACAATGACTTCCTCCCTGCCGTTGGATTGGTCTTGGTCTCGTTGCACCGAAACGGGTGTCTTTGCTTGATGCTCCCGCCTGCGCTTGCTCCCTTTGCACCAAAGAGGAAAGGAGGACACTGCGCGGCTGGCGCCCACCTGGCGCCTTTGGTCATCATGGCTTGCGTCACGGGCACCTCGTGAGGTACCCCACCTTGATCTCTCCGCCTCCTCGCGAGCCAGCCTGACGAGACCGTGCCTGAGGAAGCTCCGTGTCGTCCGCCCCGCGAGGCTTGGCCCCTCGCGAGGGTCTTGGGTCTGTGTTGATGAAGATGGGCCGTGCTGGGCCCCCCTTTGTGCCACGCCGCAGGCCGCGGGCAGGCAAGTCTAGGGACCCCCGTTCCCAGAACGCCGATAGTAGCCCCCGGGCCCAAGGCGCGCCCGGACTTGACCGTGCAGGGAGGTGGAAGGGCAAGAGCGAAGCGCCGCGGGCCCTAATAGCCTACGGCCTTGGGCGCCATGTGGCGGTTGATTGGACGTGGGCGGCACTGTTCCCCCACGCCCCCTTATTTTGCGCCATGCTAGGCGGACTCATAGTCGTACACAGCCGCCCCCCTTTCTGTTGCTCGAGCGCCCTCTGTCCTTCCTCCACTTGAACTCTAGCTTCTGTTTTCAACCCAATCTCGAACCTCCCCCCTTCCCATTGCCATGGCTCCGACGAAGAAGGGAAGAGGGAAGAAACCCGTGCCTCCGCCTTGCCCGCCGCCGTTGGCGGCCCCCGCCGAGGGCTTGGGCAAGGTCAGCTCGGCTCTGGCCACTATCTTCAACGAATGCGGGAGGACAACGGCGTGGCCCGCGTCCCACTTCTCCATCGACAGGATAGTCACCGAGGTCCCGTATTTTGCCGACGCCCTGTGGGCGGGTCTGATTCCTCCCTTTTCTGATTTCTTCAACGCCGTGCTTTCCCACTATCAGATCCACATGATGCATCTGGGTCCTGAATCCATCACCCTCCTTTCGGTCTTCGCCTTTGTTTGCGAGGCTATGATGGGCATCCTTCCTTCGGTTGCCTTGCTGAGCCACTTCTTCTCTCTACGCCTTGTCGACCCTACCCAATGCTGGGCGTGCGTGAGCTTCGTTGCCGCGTCTGAGACAGCGGCCTCAGGGATTGACTTCAGCTCCCTCTGCCCGTGGCTGGGTTCCACGAGCGGTGGCTGTATGTGGATGCAGGGGTGCCCAGCCCCCTGCTATCAGAGCCAACTTCGCCTGCTGTCCCCAATTCGGGCTGGGGCCAGGAGACGCTTGAGAGCCCCCGGCTCGTCTTCGTCTGGCACCGCTTCGCGTTCTTGAGGTCGCTTGGCGTGACAGCGCCCAAGGTGGTGAAGGAGTTCCTGCTACACCGCGTTGCTCCTCTCCAACGCCACTCCCGCCAGATGTGGGCCTTCAGCGGGTGCGATGATCATATGAGGCTCCAGGAAGAGGACCTGACGCCTGAAGTGCTGAGGACAGCACTCTTGACCCTGACTGGGGACCCCAACCCTGGCAGCGTCCAGCAGGGAGGGGCCTTGCTGTACCTCTGCCAGAGCAGGGGCGATTTTGTGAATCAGATGCCTATCTTTGATGAGTGGGGGCCACGCCCCGCCGGCCTCCAGGGGCCTCGCGATAACCCAGTGATGGTGACTGCCCTTCCAGCCGGCCAAGGCGACTCTTCCTCAAGTGGCGGAGCAGGGAGGCATGAGGCGCCAGAGGCCGAGGGGGCTCCCGGCGGGGTGACAGCGCCGGGTGATGCTCATGAGGGAGCAGCTCTTGGGGCCCGTGCCGCTGAGGCTGAGGGTGGCAAGCAGCTGCCCTCAACGCCTGCGATTGAGGCCCCTGAGGCTCCAGCCGCTTCTCTTGGCGAGGCGATTGGCGGCGCGCATCAGGCAGGCGCCCCTGACACGGATTGCCTTGATGCTCCGTCTTCGTTGCAGGTTGATCCCTGCGCTCAACTCTTGGGCCGCTTCCGCGTGGACTTTGAGGCCCTCCGGAAGAGAAGGGAGGCCCTGGGCGACGATTACCCTTGTCGCCTACTGAAGGGTAGGAAGTACTTCGCCACTGATGAGTAAGCCTTCTCCTTTCCCGGCTCCCGATCCTTCTGTTGCTTTTACTGATCCTTGCTCCGCAGGCCCCTTCCAGCCGAGCTCGCGGAGACGGCTGAGGTGACGTCCCCCTTGGCTTCGCCCCCTCCATCGTCCTCAAGCACCCCGAGCAGCAGAGCCCTGGTGGTGAGGGCAATCGGAGAGGCGAACTGTCCCGAGGCGCATCGTGGCCCTGCGCACCTCGCGATCCTCCTTCGCGGGCCTTCCCGTGGCATAGCCAGCCTGCCATGGGCTTCTCGCCTGGTCGTGGACTGTGATTGGCTTAGGCGCTTCCTGCGCTCTTCATCTGGGGACGGGCTGGCTCTAGGCCGGGCTTCTAGCGTGGCATGCACGGCCGTCGCGAGGGTGCTGGCCCCCAGCCCCCTGCCCGGAGGGGGAGTGCTGATTCGTGGCCCTCGGCGATTGCTCGGGGCAGATGATGGTGTGGAAGACGTGCTCGGGCGCGCCCGGGAGCGTCGCGCTCTTCGCCAAGGATTCCTTCAAAGGGAGGCTGACGTGGTGAGCCTGCTTGGTGAGGAGCTTGCTGATGAAGACGCGCGCCTTGAGGCCGAGGGCCCGCGCCTGGCTGCAGAGAGGCGTGAGCTGGAGGGCGCCATCGCCCTTGCACGCCGTCAGTGCGATCTGGACGACACAGAGGCCAAGGCGTCATTGGTGGCCTCTTGGGAGGCTCGATCTTGGGCCGCTGAGGAGGCCCGGGAAGCTGACCGGCGGCAAAAGGTGGCGAAGGAGCGGGCTTGGGAGCTCCTTCCCGATGCCACTCACTGGAGGAGCGGGTGGAGCTGCGCGAGGCATCCCTCGCGTCGATGAAGGTGGCCTCTGGCGACTTAGCAAAGCTCCAGAAGCGTGAGGAGGCGCTGACGCTGGAAGCCGCCGAACGTACCCGCGAGTACGAGCGTCTGGAGACGAGGGAGCGCTTGGTGACGCAGGCAGAGGATGATGTCGCTGCACAGGAAGCCCGTGTCCTGGAGGAGGTCAGATGTCGGGTGGCGATGGCGCGTTTGAACCTCGAGCACGAGTTCGAGGAGAAGCTGGGGTTGATCCGGGCCGAGGCTGAAGGCAGGACTGCTGCCTTGAGGGCCAAGCTGGAGGAAGCGACGCGGTGGGCCGATGCTTTCCGGGCCGCCGTTGAGGTGGCGCAAGGTGAGTTAACCACCTCCCAGGCCGAGGTGCTCCTTCTTCGCCAGCGGGTGGAGGAGGCTGAGGTCGTTGCGCGCCAAAATGCGGACGAGATACGTCAGCGGCGGATCCTGGAGCATGAGCACGGCCCCATGCTCACCACGCTCCGGGAGAGAGCCAACACAGCCTTGGGCAACATCTGCGAAGCGGCTGTTGGCGAGCCGCACGCAGTCAACTACGCCGGCAACCTTCAGTTCTTCGCCGACGTGGTGATGCAGCTGGAGGCGCGGTCGGTCAGGGCTGACAGGTTGGTGGAGGAGAGGAGCCGCGCCCTGCTTGGGCGCGCGTTTTCCCACGTCTTCAGCCATCTCCGGAGCATGGATCCCCACTTCAATTTCGACGCCGCCATCGCCCCAGTCCCCCAGGCCGTCCGAGACGACCTGGCGCACTGGGTGGAAGACAATGTGGATGCTCTTGTCAGGGCCTTCGCTTCAGACGACGACGGCATGATCGTGGCTGCCGACGAGGGCGCTGTGGTGAACGGCCCTGACGCCGCTGGCGGCGACGCGGACAGCGATGGCGAGTTCAGCGACGCCAGCAACGGCTCGGGTGGTGCTCCTGAGGACACATTGGGGGATTTATCCGACTGATTGTGCATCGTTCTTGCTTCCTTACCCTGCATGAATAGAACTCAGGTTTTGTCCTGATGGCTGTGAGAGCATTTTGGAGGGGGAGCCCCTCATGTAAAACTTGTGTTCATCGTATTAGTAGACGCTACATTGCCCATGCGCCCGCGCCAAGTGGTTGGCTTAAGCGACGCGCTGGTCGGCTAGTTTACCTTTGTCCCGTGCGGGCCCTGAGGTAGCCTGTGGGAGCCTGTGGTGTCCCGAGTGTTCCCTGATCCAATCCGTAGGATCTGTAGTAAAAAACCCTCCTGAGAGGACGCGACGGCAGCAGTCTGGGCTGCGCACAAGCTAGGCCTGACCCGGCTCGCGAGGGGCTCACGAGGGAAGGCAGCTGAGGCGAAGTGCTAACCAAAACGCGAGAAATTGCTCGAACAAGACTAAGCACCCCTTCCCCGAACACACGCAAATCTCAAATTCGAATCCAACTTGAATCCAGCGGGGGAAAGTGACAACCAAAGGGAAAAGCAACGAAAGCAGACAAAAGGCCGCGTCCAGCACCTAATCTAGTCTTGGACGTCTTCTCACCAGCGCGGAGCTAAGTGCTGCCACTGGGTGTGGGAGGGAGCCCAGGGCCTGAGGCCGGCACCCCTGAGACTCCGGGGCGTGTATAGCCCCACCCATTATTACGTGAGAGTTTCACGGGGCGGCGAGCTTCACAGGCACTGGGCCTTCTTCACAGGTACCGGCCTTGCTTCATATCGCCAGACGAGGGCCCCGCCTTGCGCCACACTCTAGTGCCATCAATGATGACCGGAAACCAGGACGCCGCCGATGGGGTAGAGCGGTCGCCAGCGGTTCCCCCGACGACCACGGGTCCTCCGCCAGGGGCAGGCCCTGAGGCACCTCCCCAGCAGAGGGACTACCTCCTGAGAACACCTTGCTCCGAACGCCGCGGTGGTGATGTCAGATCTCGGCCCTCTCCTGCAGCCCCCTGCGCCCTCCTCCCGAGGGGTAGGAGACTGTAGGAGCGGGGCAGCTGCTCGCTGTGGCGGCCTGCACCTCCTGCGATCCATGATTAGTGTATGCCTGCTCCTGAGGAATTAGCGGTACCCGATAATCGTTGCATCCAGCGTGGCCAGTGGGACCGTCCCGGGACTCCTGGAAGGGCTCAGCTTCTGGTGCCTCGTCCCCCCAGCTTGGGCTGAGGAGCGAGCCTTGTTCGCCCTCGTGAGGGTGTCCTTGGTCCATCATGAGGGCACGTATTCTTCTGGCGCCGTCATCCCGAAGGCCATGCCATAGTGCTCTGCGTGCCATGCAGCTCTGCTTGACGCGCCCACCGTGGGGTGGTAGCGCGGCTATCCACTGGGGCCGTGGGTCGCGTCGAGTCCTTCTTCTTCGCGGACCGGGAGCGGGGGCAGCGCCGCCGCCGGTCCGGTGCCGACAGCTTCGCTGGCGTTGGAGTAGCCTTGGAGCCCGCGGGCGCGCACAGAGCCCCCGCGCGGGCCGCCCTGGGCTTGAGATGAGAGCTGGGTGCAGAAGGGGTGAGCCCCTGAGGCGGCGAAGCCCAGGAGCTCTGCCACCCGCTCCAGCAGCACATCGTGGCAGCCCTCCAGCAGCCTGCACTACAGCAGCTCTCGGGCCACTGTGAGCGCGGCCCTCGAGTTCGCCTGCTCCCGGTGGGTGTACGGTGTTGTGGTCGCGGCGTGATTGGAGGCCCTTGCTGCTGACCGCGCCTGCCACGGTGTGAGAGCTGTCGAAGCCTATCCGCGTCGCCCGCGGCCCGCAGCGCCCTGCGGACCGCGAGCTGCCTGGGGCACGGGGTCGCCCGAGGCGAGCGGCTCTGCGCGGGCGGGCCACGCCGCCCATGGATCTGGGTTGCCTGCCTGGTCGCCGGACATGGTGATGACGACGCGACGGGGCACGAAGCGGTAGAAGGTTGATTCCGGCGCACCCCTACCTGGCGCGCCAGATGTCGGATTTCGGGTTCCGGCAGACCCTTGAGGTTCGAACACTGGGGTGCGCGCGGAGATTTCGCCTCCTACCTACCTGCACCCCTCCGCCTCGCTAAGATCTATGCTATGGAAAGAACAGCACAAGAGACACAGGGTTTATACTGGTTCGGGCCACCGTTGTGGTGTAATACCCTACTCCAGTGTGTGGTGTGGTGGATTGCCTCTTGGGCTGATGATGATGAGCAATTACAAGGAAGAACAGCCTTGCGAGGGTCTGTTCTTGGCTGGGGGGACGAACTGCTAGGAGGAGTTCAGTCACCCTTCTCTCTCTCTCTTCTCGATTCTGTCTCTGATTTCGATCCCCAACCGATCGATCTCGAACCCCCCTACCATGTGGGTGGCTGTTCCTATTTATAGGCAAAGGCCCTGGGCCTCTTCCCAAATATTGAGCGGGAAGGGCGCCAACAATTGGCCATTTTGAAGGGGAACATCTGGTACACTTATCCTGACTAAAGTTGGTCCTCGCCTGCCAAAGACTCTGGTGGTGACGCTGGCTTGGGCTCCACAATTACTTCCTCCCTGCCGTTGGACTGGTCTTGGTCTCGTTGCACCGAAACGGGTGCCTTTGCTTGATGCTCCCGCCTGCGCTTGCTCCCTTTGCACCAAAGAGGAAAGGAGGACACTGCGCGGCTAGCGCCCGCCTGGCGCCTTTGGTCGTCATGGCTTGCGTCACGGGCACCTCGTGAGGTACCCCGCCTTGATCTCTCCGCCTCCTCGTGAGCCAGCCTGACGAGGCCGTGCCTGAGGAAGCTCCGTGTCGTCCGCCCTGCGAGGCTTGGCCGCTCGCGAGGGTCTTGGGTCTGTGTTGATGAAGATGGGCCGTGCTGGGCCCCCTTTGTGCCACGCCGCAGGCCGCAGGCAGGCAAGTCTGGGGACCCATGTTCCCAGAACGCCGACAGTAACCATAGAAGCATGTTTGCTAACAAGTTTAAGTTCACCTTTAATATCAGCCATATAATCGCCCAAGCATCTAATCATATAAGCATTTTCTATTAATTGCCTACCAAAATAAGCATTGAAGTCATCTTGCTTATACATAAAGTTATCAAACTCATCCAAGTACTGACTAGCAATTTTAGTAGGAGGAACTTCAGCTTTATCATATCTATAGAGAGAATTTACCTTTACTACCTGTGTCGGGATATCGGGATTAGGAGGTTCTTCAACAAATAAATAATTGAGATCATAAGTTTCTTCAACAGGTTGTGAATTAAGACCATGTATTTCTTCAGTAGGAGGTAAATTCTTGACATCTTCAGCTTTAATACCTTTCTCTTTCATAGATTTCTTTGCCTCTTGCATATCTTCGGGACTGAGAAATAGAACACCTCTCTTCTTCGGAGTTGGTTTAGGAATAGGCTCAGTAATTGGAGCAGGAGCTGGCTCAGGAGGTGCCCAATTGTTTTCATTTGTCAACATATTATTCAGTAGAATTTCAGCTTCATCCGGTGTTCTTCCCCTAAAAACAGAACCAGCACAACTATCCAGGTAATCTCTGGAAGCATCGGTTAGTCCATTATAAAAGATATCAAGTATTTTGGGTTTCTTAAGAGGATGATCAGGCAAAGCATTAAGTAACTTGAGAAGCCTCCCCCAAGCTTGTGGGAGACTCTCTTCTTTAATTTGCACGAAGTTGTATATTTCCCTCAAAGCAGCTTGTTTCTTATGAGCGGGGAAATATTTAGCAGAGAAGTAATAAATCATATCCTCGGGACTACGCACACAACCAGGATCAAGAGAATTAAACCATATCTTAGCATCACCCTTTAATGAGAATGGAAATATTTTGAGTAAATAGAGGTAACATGATCTCTCATCATTAGTGAACAGGGCAGCTATATCATTTAACTTAGCAAGATGTGCCACAACAGTTTTAGATTCATAGCCATAAAACGGATCAGATTCAACCAAAGTAATTATATCAGGATCAATAGAGAATTCATAATCCTTATCAGGAACACATATAGGTGAAGTAGCAAAAGCAGGGTCGGGTCTCATTTTATCTCTAAGTGATTCTTTGTTCCATTTAATTAGTAACCTCTTAAGCTCATATTTATCTTTGCAAGCAAAAATAGTGGCAGAAGATTCCATATCAAAAAGATAACCTTCAGGAATAACAGGCATATTTTCATCATCACTATCATCATCGTATTCAGATTCAATAATTTCTTTTTCTCTAGCCCTAGCAATTTGTTCATCAAGAAATTCACCAAGGGGCACAGTAGTATCAGACATAGAAGCAGTTTCATCATAAGTATCATGCATAGCAGAAGTGGCATCATCAATAACATGCGACATATCAGAACGAATAGCAGAAGCAGGTGTAGGTGTCGCTAGCTTACTCATAACAGAAGGAGAATCAAGTGCAGAGCTAGATGGCAGTTCCTTACCTCCCCTCGTAGTTGAGCGATAGATCTTGGTTTTTGGATCTCTCAAGTTCTTCATAATGATAAGCAGATATAAATCCCAAGTGACTCAAAGAATAGAGCTATGCTCCCTGGCAACGGCGCCAGAAATTAGTCTTGATAACCCACAAGTATAGGGGATCGCAACAGCTTTCGAGGGTAGAGTATTCAACCCAAATTTATTGATTTGACACAAAGGGAGCCAAAGAATATTCTCAAGTATTAGCAGCTGAGTTGTCATTTCAACCACACTTGGAAACTTAGTATCTGCAGCAAAGTGTTTAGTAGCAAAGTAATATGATAGTGGTAGTAGCGGTAACAAAAGTAAAGACAGCAAAAGTAATATTTTTGGTATTTTTTAGTGATTGTAGCAGTAGCGCGGGAAAGTAAATAAGCGTAAACCAGTATATGGAAAACTCATAGGCACCAGATGAGTGATGGATAATTATGCCGGATGCGGTTCATCATGTAACAGTCATAACATAGGGTGACACAGAACTAGCTCCAATTCATCAATGTAATGTAGGCATGTATTCCGTATATAGTCATACGTGCTTATGGAAAAGAACTTGCATGACATCTTTTGTCCTACCCTCCCATGGCAGCGGGGTCCTATTGGAAACTAAGGGATATCAAGGCCTCCTTTTAATAGAGAACCGGAACAAAGCATTAGCACATAGTGAATACATGAACTCCTCAAACTATGGTCATCACCGGGAGTGGTCCCGATTATTGTCACTTCGGGGTTGCCGGATCATAACACATAGTAGGTGACTATAGACTTGCAATATGGGATCAAGAACTCACATATATTCATGAAAACATAATAGGTTTAGATCTGAAATCATGGCACTCGGGCCCTAGTGACAAGCATTAAGCATAGCAAAGTCATAGCAACATCAATCTCAGAACATAATGGATACTAGGGATCAAACCCTAACAAAACTAACTCGATTACATGATAAATCTCATCCAACCCATCACCGTCCAGCAAGCCTATGATGGAATTACTCACGCACGGTGGTGAGCATCATGAAATTGGTGATGGAGGATGGTTGATGATGACGACGATGACGAATCCCCCTCTCCGGAGCCCCGAACGGACTCCAGATCAGCCCTCCCGAGAGGTTTTAGGGCTTGGCGGTGGCTCCGTATCGTAAAACGTGATGATTTCTTCTCTCTGATTTTTTTCTCTCCGAAAGCGAATATATAGAGTTGGAGTTGGCGTCGGATGGTTTCCAGGGTGCCCACGAGGTAGGGGGGGCGCGCCCTAGGGGGGGCACCCCCCACCCACGTGAGAAGGGTGTGGCCCCCTGGTGTTCATCTTTGGCAAGGATTTTTTATTGTTTTTTCTAAGATGTTCCGTGGAGTTTCAGGTCATTCCGAGAATATTTGTTTTCTGCACATAAAACAACATCATGGCAATTCTGCTAAAAACAGCGTCAGTCCAAGTTAGTTCCATTCAAACCATACAAGTTAGAGTCCAAAACAAGGGCAAAAGTGTTTGGAAAAGTAGATACGATGGAGACGTATCACCCTCCGGTACATATGCAAGCCAATCTCCACTCGCATCGAGCCTAACCTGTGAAACAGTGGGCAGGGGAGAATTAGGAAATGGACACGGAAGTAGTCTTTAGAATGCATTTACTATGTGATCAAACTCATCTTACCTTCTCATCGGAGGAAATCCGAGTGCCCCTCAGCGTCGGCATCTCAAGGGGCGTCAACTTGCAACTACGGCCACGCCGCGCTGGAGAGACCCCCAAGGAAACATCCTCGTGCGTTCCACGGAACATCAAGATGCATTTGTATGAGTAGTTTATCTTGTGAGAGAAAAGGATGAACGAGGGACGGCCTCTAGAGATAGAGATGGACACTACTACTACCAATGTGATGGCCCGTGCGTTGCAATGGATCCAAAGTAGTAGAATAATACTTGTTCACGTGCTTGAAATATAAATACTCTAGTTTTGATATACATCTGTCAGCAGACATGACAGCTTGTCCATGGAAGTTGAACCACGGTGACCATCACGTTTCTTGTTTCTACCACTAAGCCACTGAAGTTCGGTCCCGTGGGCCCCGAGAGGGAAATGTAACTCCTGCGGCAGGCCTTGTGGTGCTCCCGCAGTACGAGATCATGCCAAAACTGGAATTTATTTCTTACTACTACCAACTAGTACTAGTAAGGTACACGTGCATTGCACGCATGAGATTCTGGTGGTTTGTGCATTATGCTTCTACATGTGGATCTTTCTGGATTCTAACATGTGGCAAAATCTGGTGGAATGTAAGGTTAGGCAAGTTTGATTAACTTAGGCGAGTGTTTGATTCAAGCCACACCTTAGGCAAGCCACACTAAGGCCACACATGACATACACACAAAAAATGTGGCAAGATTCCCTTAGGCTTGCCAAGTTGTTTCTCTCGTTTTGAAGAACTAATAACTTTGCCTAAGCTTAGTTGTGGCAAAGTTAGGTTCTGTTTGATTCAAAGGATTTTCATAGGATCTTTGAAGGATTAGAATCCTTAGGAATTTTTCCTACGTTGGTTGTTTGATTCGTAGGATTGAATCATGTAGAATATTTTCCTAAGGATTCATTTGTACTACGTTTCACAGGAATTCTAACATGCACTCCAACCTCTTGAAAGAAATCCTTTGTTTTTCATGTGACACAATCAAACAAACTCAAATCCTATAGGGATCCAATGAACATGCCATTCCAATCCTACTTTTTTCCTATTCATGTGTTTCTGCAATCCTATGAATCAAAGAGGCCCTTAGTCATGAATTAAGTTCAACCATGGAGTCTTCTAGATTATACGCGTGGCAGAATCTGGTGGATGATATCCAGCGGCCAGTAGTGCTCGGATTTGCCATCTTTGTACCATCGGATTGGCTTCATCCAATGACCAACTTTCAAAGTTTTTCACACACTATATAGGGGGTATAGATATAGATGTGTCGGTCCGTTGCAATGGATCCAAAGTATATATATATCTATTTAGTGGAGTGCACTCTAAACACATTATCTATTTATTTTTCTCTAACCTTCCGTAGCCATGCAACCAAGCCACATAAGCTTTATGGGTGCCCCCCACATCATATTATTCATACTACGTTGATTGAAAAAAAGATAAATCACCCAAAACAAGATCTTCCCGTTTTTTCCTACGATGTTGTGCCGTGCACGTACCTACTAGTTGTATAGTGGTAGTACTAGTAATATAGTATTAGGAGTACAAACTTGGTACTAGTAGGAGTAGTACTAGTACGGAATGCTCCTACTCTATCAACGAGCCCCGTCTGACACCAAATTTCTTGGCTTTCATGCTACAGCTAGATCTTCCCCTCGTTTCTTTTTTCCAACCCGGCGGCGGGCGGGGTGTCGGTTTGCTCAACGGCGGTCCCACATGAAAGTGAAAATGCTAGGCAACATGCCTTCCCTAAGCCATGTGTCGTGCCGAACGGGCCGTGTTGTACTCCCGATTCCCAGGCGTGTGGGGGTGCGACGCGAACGTGGCAGGCCTTTTCCTTTTACCAGAAATGTGCTCGTGCGTTGTGACGGATCCAAAGTAGTAGAATAGTAGTATTTGTTCACAAACTTGAAAGAAATCACTATTGTTTTGATATACTCCTAATATATTACTCCCTCCGTACCTAAATATTTGTCTTTTTTGAGATTTCAAATGGACTACCACATACGGATTATATAGACATATTCTAGTGTTTCTAGCAAGATGCCTGCGCGTTGCACGAAGTTGATGGAAAAGGTAAGCACAACTTATAAATTGACGGATGGAGTACTAGTTACAGTGATGCATATAATTAAGCAAAGGGATCGCACATGTCGGTACTGACTGGAACGAGAATGCAACAACACAATAAGAATTAAGGCCACGATGATGCGATCGCAGTGGTGGTTATAGAAGGCAAGAAGAAATATGGATCCACGAACGTACAACCTCCTCCTCCTCAACTTAGTGCGCCGGGCCACCGACCGGCGGCTAAGGAGCGGAAACTTTTGTGGCGAGGTCGAGGTGCTTCTCAGCAAAGGCATCCAAGGCTTCCAGCCGGTTGAGGAAGGCCAACGTCATAGCGTCCTCACTGGCCTTATAGATACCTATGTACACGATTTCCTCGTACATGAGGATGTGTAGGTTGACGAATTCTTGTAGGGCGAGGCGCCTCGCGGCGAGTGTGACCTCCACGTGGACATTCTTCGTGGCGTCGGCGGGCAGTCGCAGGGCCACCAGTGCTTGAAAGAGGTTTCGGCCATGGAGGCCGATTAGGGTGGAAGGCAATGAGGAGCCCGGGCGCGCGGGCTGGAGGAGTACGGCGATGTCGTCCGCGAGCTTCTTGAGGATAGTGAACTTGTTGCTGGTGGCAACAATCATCTAGTCCAACTGAGAGTCGTAGTTGGCGTCGAAGGCAGCTGAGGGAGTCCTGGATTAGGGTTCTCCGGACAGCCGGACTATCTCCATTGGCCGGACTGTTAGACTATGAAGATACAAGATTGAAGACTTCGTCTCGTGTCCGGATGGGACTCTACTTGGCGTAGAAGGCAAGCTAGGAAATACGGATATGGATATCTCCTCCTTTGTAACCGACCTTGTGTAACCCTAATCCTCTCCGGTGTCTATATAAACCGAAGGGTTTTAGTCCGTATGACAACAACCATAACATACAATCATACTATAGGCTAGCTTCTAGGGTTTAGCCTCTCCAATCTCGTGGTAGATCTACTCTTGTACTACTCATATCATCAATATTAATCAAGCAGGACGTAGGGTTTTACCTCCATCAAGAGGGCCCGAACCTGGGTAAAACATCGTGTCCCCTGCCTCCTGTTACCATCCGGCCTAGACACATAGTTCGGGACCCCCTACCCGAGATCCGCCGGTTTTGACACCGACATTGGTGCTTTCATTGAGAGTTCCTCTGTGTCGTCACCGTTAGGCTTGATGGCTCCTACTATCATCGATAGCGATGCGGTCCAGGGTGAGACTTTTCTCCCTGGACAGATCTTCGTATTCGGCGGCTTTGCACTGCAGGCTAATTCGCTTGGCCATTTGGAGCAGATTGAAAGCTACGCCCCTGTCCATCAGGTCAGATTTGGAAGTTTGAACTACACGGCCGACATCCGCGGAGACTTGATCTTCGACGGATTCGAGCCACAGCCGGGCACGCCGCACTGTCGTGATGGGTATGACCTAGCTCTGCAACCGAACAGTACCCCAGAGGCCGCGCCCGCATCAGCTCTAACCCTTAGCTCGGAGCCAACTGCGCTGATTGAGGACGGGTGGCTAGAGACCGCCTCAGGGGCTGCAGTCTCGATGGCGATCGAGCCAAACACCAGCATAATCCTCTACGCAGCCCGTGACTCCAAGGTGCCGGACTCTTTTCCAGACTCCGAACCATCCGCGCCCCTGCCAATCGAATCCGATTGGGCGCCGATCATGGAATTCACCACCGCAGATATCTTTCAACACTCGCCCTTCAGCGACATTCTGAATTCACTAAGGTCTCTCGATTTGTCAGGAGAGCCCTGGCCGGATTATGGCCAACAGGATTGGGATGCGGACGACGAAGAAATTCGACGCCCACCCACCACCCACTTAATAGCCACTGTTGATGACTCAACCGACATGCTCGACTTCGACTCTGAAGACATCGACGGTATGAACGACGATGCGGGAGGCAAAGAGGAACCACCGCCCACAGGGCGTTGGACGTCCACTTCATCATATGACGTATACATGGTGGACACACCAAAAGAAGACGACGACGAGGAACAGAAGGACGCACCGAAGGCTTGTTCCCTCGAGAAGCAGTCAAAACGGCAGCACAAGCGCCCCAAATCCTGCCTCGGCAGAAATAACGATCATACAGACCCAACGTTGGAGCAGGGCGAACCACTGCCGGACCACGGCAATACGAAGAATCAAACCGAACAAACCAATTCTATCAGAGATAATAGTCCGGACGACATAACGCCGGAGAGGAACCCGGAGCAGCAGAATGCCCGTCAAAGGCTTGTTGCCACCGCGAGGAGTCTGAATAAGCAGAAACAAAGGCTCAAGGCTACGCAGGACACACTCCAAATCAGATGGAGTAAAGTACTCAACACAGCAGCGAAGTACGGCGACAATCGCCCCACCAAGAGCTACCCAAAGCGGAAGTTGCTACCTGAATTCGATGAGGAGGCCTCAGACCCCCCACAACCAAAAATCAAAACAGCCACCTGACCGGATAGACGACCTCACGGCCAACATAGAGCGGCAAACAATGCCACTCACAAGACAATACGCGATCCACGCGAGGACTCACACCAAAAGGACAGCGCAACCAGATCCATCTATGGACCACGCAAGCGCGCCCCAGCATACAATGTAACACAACAAACATCCGAACAACGTGGTACACCTAGATACAGGGGTGCCGCACACCCCCTATGTTTCACCGATGAGGTGCTGGACCATGAATTTCCAGAGGGATTCAAACCCGTAAACATAGAGGCATACGACGGAACAACAGACCCTAGGGTCTGGATTGAGGACTATATCCTCCATATCCATATGGCTCGAGGAGATGATCTCCACGCCATCAAGTACTTACCCCTCAAGCTCAAAGGGCCAGCTCGTCAATGGCTTAAAAGCCTCCCTGAAAACTCCATTGGAAGCTGGGAAGAGCTCGAAGACGCTTTTCGGGCAAATTTTCAAGGGACTTATGTCCGACCTCCGGACGTAGATGATTTGAGTCATATAACTCAACAGCCCAGAGAGTCAGCACGAAAACTTTGGAACAGGTTTCTTACTAAAAAGAACCAAATTGTCAACTGTCTGGACGCCGAAGCCTTGGCAGCTTTTAAGCATAGCGTCTGTGACGAATGGCTTGCCAGACACCTCGGCCAAGAAAAGCCGAGAACAATGGCAGCATTAACAAGCCTCATGACCCGCTTTTGCGCGGGTGAGGAAAGCTGGCTAGCCAGATGCAGCACCAGCGACCCCAGTACATCTGAAGTTAGAGATGGAAACGAGAAATCACGGCGCAACAACAATAACAAATGCCGGAATAAAGAATACAACACGAAGAGCACGGCAGTAAACGCCGGATTCAAAAGCTCTCAGCCAGGTCAGCAAAAGCTGCCCTCTAAAGGCGCCAGAGACGAACTGTCCAGCCTAAACAAAATTCTGGACCAAATATGTCAGATCCATAGCACCCCTAGTAAACCCGCTAACCATACCCATAGAGAATGTTGGGTCTTCAAGCAGTCCGGCAAGCTCAACACCGTACACAAGGGGGAGGATACACCAAGCGAAGACGAGGATGAGCCTCTCAAGCGGGACACTGGGGAACAAAAGAAATTTCCAGCAGAAGTCAAAACTATAAACGTGTTACACGTGATCAAAGGAATAAACAAAACGGCACTCCCAGAAAAACATGCCCAAGGGCCTATCACCGCGGAGTTGTAACGCCCTCGATGCGGCTATATCTCCCACGTGTCGAAGCACGACTTAGAGGCATAACCGCATTGAAAGCAATGTCGCAAGTGAGGTAATCTTCACACAACCCATGTAATACATAAGGGAAAAGATACATAGTTGGCTTACAATTGCCAATTCACACAATTACATGAATAAAGCATTACAACATCCAAATACAATCAAGGTCCGACTACGGAACCAAAATAAAGAACAACCCCAAATGCGACAAGGTCCCCCGATCGACCCCAACTGGGCTCCACTACTGATCAACTGAAAAACGAAACAAGACAAAGGACAAGATCTCCATCGAGCTCCTCCTTGAGCTTGGTTGCGTCACCTGCACGGTTCAACGACACCTGCAAGCTGGTTTTGGAAGTATCTATGAGTCACGGGGACTCAGCAATCTCGCACCCTCGCGATCAAAACTATTTAAGCTTATAGGTAAGGTAAAAGTATGAGGTGGACATGCAACAAGCGACTAGCATATTTGGTGGCTAACCTATTCGCAAAAGAGAGCGAGAAGAGACGGCAAAGCACGGTTGAGAAATCTATGGTCAAGAAGTGATCCTAGAACAACCTACGTCAAGCATAACTCCAACACCGTGTTCACTTCCCGGACTCCGCCGAGAAGAGACCATCACGGTAACACACGCGGTTGATGTATTTTAATTAAGACCAACATCAGGTTTTCTACAACCGAACATTAACAAATTCCCATCTGCCCATAACCGCGGGCACGGCTTTCGAAAGTTCAAATCCCTGCACGGGTGTCCCAACTTAGCCCATCACAAGCTCTCACGGTCAATGAAGGATATTCCTTCTAGCGAGAAGACCCGATCAAACTCGGAATCCCGGTTACAAGACATCCTCGACAATGGTAAAACAAGTCCAGCAAGACCGCCCGATGCGCCGACATCCTGAAAGGAGCTGCACATATCTCATTCTCCGGGCAACACCGGATGAGACATCCTACGAGTAAAACCAGCCCTCAGGGTTCCCCAAGGTCGCCCCGTAGTCTACTCAGTTCGGACCAACACTTCGACAAGGACAGGCCCGGGGGGGTTTAAAATAAAGATGACCCTTGGGCTGGCCTAACCCAAGGGAAAAAGAGGCTAGGTGGTGAATGGTAAAACCAAGGTTGGGCCTTGCTGGAGGAGTTTTATTCAAAGTGAACTGTCAAGGGGTTCCCATTATAACCCAACCGCGTAAGGAATGTAAAATCCAGGAACATAACACCGATATGACGGAAACTAGGGCGACAAGAGTGGAACAAAACACCAGGCATAAGGCCGAGCCTTCCACCCTTTACCAAGTATATAGATGCATTAATTAAATAAGAGATATTGTGATATCCCAACAAATATCCATGCTCCAACATGGAGCAAGCTCCAATCTTCACCTGCAACTAACAACACTATAAGAGGGGCTGAGCAAAGCGGTAACATAGCCAAACAACGGTTTGCTAGGTCAAGGTGGGTTAGAGGCTTGGCTCAACAACATGTGAGGCATGATAAGCAAGTGCTAGGTATCGCAGCATGGGCATAGCAAAAGAGCGAGCATCTAGCAAGCAAAGATAGAAGTGATTTCGAGGGTATGGTCATCTTGCCTGAAATCCCGCAAGGAAGAAGAACGAGTCCATGAAGAAGACAAATGGACGTAGTCGAACGGGTCCTCACAATCACGACGTTACCGGAACCAACCCGAAGAAGCAACACTGAAAAGAAGCACACAACATAGTAAACAACCAACAGATGAACATGGTATGATATGCGGGATGCGGTATGCGATGCATATGCATGATTTGCAAAGGAATGCTTGAAACTGGCCTCAACTCGGAAATCCAAGAGTTCCACTGGAAAGGTGAGATGATTTCGGTTGAAATCGATATAAAGTTCACCGGAATCGGATGCACGGTTTGGAAATGGCAAGCAAAACAAATATGGCACCGGTCTGCGTTAAACAACAAGTAGCCATCTAAATGCAACAAGTTAAATACGCTACAGCACTCAAACATGACAACAAAATATATGTTAGTGATCCACTCAAGATGCTTGACAAAAGATGAACACTGAGCTACGGCTAATTCACTCATTAACAGGTTCAAACAAGCATAGCAAAAGTGCAAATGATAACAGGTTTCAGATGGTGAAATTAACACAATTTTGGAATTTATCATCAGGAAGCACACTTTAGAGCATGAAAACTACATGCTAAAGGAACTTAACATGGCAAGGCAAGGCATGGCATGAAGGTACTGAAAGCACTTAACAAAAGTACCTTAGTGACCTTGAGCGAAAAGGGATCATAAAATACAATGGCAAGCATTTGAACATGGCAAAAACATAAACAGATTCAGACTTAGTGAAAAAGTGGAGCATGCAAATCAGTTAACGAGTAGGCATGTTTACGAGCTCGATGCACTAACTACAGAGCATGCATGACAAACTAAGCATACACCCATCAAGAAGACATGGCATAGAATCTAGACATGACAAGAACAATAACATAGCATGCACGAATCAATAGCAACATCATCGGCAAAATCGCTAATCATGTCAACGATCTGCCAGGAACATTAAATAGCAAAAGTAAAGCTTGATTTACTCAAGCTAGGGTGCTCCATAATTGCAAAAAAAGACATGGATGGATAGGGCACCACAATGTTAACAAAACATCCTTACTGATCATCCTCAAAAGAGACACGGATCACTAGGAAACAACATGAACATATGGCATAACGACAAAATCAGGACAAGGACTTAGTGAAATTCTAAGTCCCTGAAATCAGCATTACTGATTACGATACTTTGCAAGTTGTGCTAGTCACCACAAATATCAAAAAAATACATGGCAAGCACCACTGTAAAGACGGCATGGCATATAAAAAAACACATGTAGAGCTCAGGATCATAGCATGCACACATTAATCATGGCAAAAATGACAAAATGCCATTTGCTGAAATAGATCTGACAAATACATCACATAGCCCTCTTCCAACAGCATTTCAGGCATCAAGATGAGCTCAAATGAAAATGATGCAATGATATGAAATTATTTACTCGTCGAGGCGAACATTTTGATATGCTACACGCATGAATCGGAGCTACGGATGCAGAGTTACAATGTGTTGAATATGGGCATATGAATCTGGAAACTTCGGGGACTTGGTTGAATTTTACCTCCGCGAAAAGTCAACGCAGGATGAGGATATCCGGGACGTGGGGAAGGAGCCGTTTGGTTGGTGGGATGGGTGGATCTGATCCACCCTCACCAGATCTAGCCGGAGTTGACTCCGGTGAGGGAGAGGATGAACTCCGACGAGGAACGCGGAAGCCGAGGCGGCGGCACACGGCACCCGAGGCAGCGGCGCGCGACGAGCGAGGCGGCGGGGCACGACGAACGGCGGCGCGGGAGACATGGCGGCGGCCGGCGGCGGCGATGCGCGGGCG
>NC_041384.1:199494962-199529227 GCF_002162155.2 Triticum dicoccoides | reverse complement strand
GGCGAGCGGGAAGGGCGGCGATGGTCGTGGGCGCACGGGAGGCGAGGAGCGGAGGCGCGGCTTGGGCCCGGAGGGCCGGATCTAGGTCCGCGGGCCTGGCGCGGTGGGAGGGGAGCCGGCGGGACAGGTGGCGCGCCGTGAGTGGCTCGAGGCGGCGGCGCAGGTGACGTGGCGAGCGCTGATTGGTTGGAGCGACGTGGCGGCGGTGGCGGACATGTCCGGCCGGCGCGGGAGGAACTGTCCGGCGACGCGCGGAGGAGTTTTTTAGGGTTTCATCTGCGCGAGAATTTCGGAGGGAGACACATATTTATAGGTAGAGGGAGCTAGGAAGCTCCAAATGAGGTGCAGTTTTCGGCCAGGCGATCGTGATCGAACGACCGAGATGATGGAGGAGGTTTAGGTGGGTTTTTGGGCCACTTTGGAAGGGTGTTCGGCTGCAACACACACGAGGCCTTTTCGGTCCCTCGGCTAACCGTTGGAGTATCAAACGAAGTCCAAATGATACGAAACTTGACAGGCGGTCTACCGGTAGTATACCAAGGCCGCATGACAAGTCTCGGTCCAATCCGAAAACGTTTAACACCTGCACACGAAAAGAGGTAGAAAGGGGCACCAGGTGACATAGGAGCGTCGGATTGCAAAACGGACAACGGGGAAAATGCTCGGATGCATGAGACGAACACGTATGCAAATGAAATGCACATGATGACATGATATGCAATGCATGACACGCAAGCAATGACAAGGCAACAACACTGAATTATTGGAAGACACCTGACACGTCAGTCTTGGGGCGTCACAACACTCCACCACTACGAGAGGATCTCGTCCCGAGATCTAGAATGGCACCGGAGGGACAAACGGAGGAGACAGAGAAGAGGTAAAAACTAAGTTGCTTCTTTGACCAATGAGTGAAACCAAAGAACCTTGCAAAGGTTAAGCCATCTCGAGAAAAGAATACAACGGAGATGAACGAAGTTGAAAACACTCCGTTAGAAAAGTGGAACAATGAAGAACAAATTCATATGGCACTCTGGTTAAAAGAGATGCAAGACTTGATAAGGCGAAAAGAACTTGACAAAAGGGCACAACACTCCGGTTAAATTGATAGGCATGAAAAGAACATGATCTTTGACAAAACGAGATGATGGGTGAAAAGAACAACATCGCAATGCCTCCGGAATGAAAGAATAGAAGATAGATAATTGAAATAGGAGAATGGAGAAGAAAATGTCAACTTCTGCCACAAAAGAGCTTGAAAAGGCATACTTAGGATAAGGTTCGGACGGAGTTGTTGGAAAACCAACAACGAAAAAGGATAAGCTTGATATGGTCTTATGGAATACATCTCAAATTATGAGGTGACAACCTGCCACTCACGGGAAAAAGAATTGGATTGGTATGAACAAGGAGACGAGAAAATATTTCACCGGGACGATAAAGAAGAACTTGCATCATTTATAAGCACCACAAATAGCAACATCCTTATGGAAGGCTTTAGGTGAAATATAACCCAGGGTAATTCAAATGAAGAGATTGATGGATTTAAGATACCTCATTCTTGACAACATGTGAATCATGAACATGAACTCAAGTTATGAAGAATGACATAGCACCACCTCAAATGATACGGTAGAAGGAACTACACTTCGGAATGCAAGATTAAGAATGCTTGAGCTCCTTTGAAAAGAATCTTGATGAACACTTCTAGAAGGAATTAAATCTTTGATGAACCATCATGTAGAACCTCCATGTAGAACTTCGGTAATAAAAGAATGATCAAACGAAAGGAAAGAGAAGTTGAAAACACAAGGTGAATCCTTGCAATGATTAGATGGACCTTCGCAATGAAATAATTGAGAGAACATGGAACTCCGGGAAAAGATAAGATAAACAACTGACAACGAGAAATAGTTATTGTGAACAAACTCCGGAGGAACGAATCCATCATTTGGATGAAGCAAGAATAAGAGTTATGTTATGCGTGTCCTTCATCAATTTAAGTTGATGACAAGCAACGGATTGCAAACAACTTATTCCCATTGGAAGGATTGAGAGAGATATGGCGCAAACTTGAGAAAGTCTTCAACGATCTACCGGTAGAATTTGAAAAGCACAAATGCATAGATATGATACACGAAGGAAGAAAACTCTTGAACCACCGTAAGAATTAAAAAAGAACAATTAACACATGAAGAAACACTGGGAAGAATTAGCAATTAAACGAAGATGCTTGTGAGGATTTAGATCCATGAGAACTAAGAGATTACGAGCTGATTAAAGAATATTGAATGATGCACCGGTGACATTTGGGGAACGAGAGATGAAAGCTGAGAATGAACAAATCTTCTGAAATGATGGGCTCCGGATAATCGAACTGAAAATACCCTTGAATATCTCCTGATGGGTGAAAAGGATTCTCCTAATTGAAAATAATTATGAGAGGATGGCAACAAGCTAGCACCATGAATATTGAAGAGAATGGAGCAATATTGCGAGAAAAATCTTCTTCGGTCTTCAAATATCTGAGAATGACGATGAGAAACACCACCAAATTGTTGATATACTCCGGGATGAAAAATGGAAAGGTTGAACCAACGATGAAAGAATTTGTAAGATCAAGGATAAAAGCATTTGACTGATGATAACTCATTCTTACGTCAAACTTGGAAAAGAATTTGAGAGTAACGCCGGGAAAATAAGAAGAGTCAGGTAAGATCCTGGGAAAAGACCTGTGGGTTAGGGCCCACTCAAAAGAAACACCGTAGAACGATTACTTGAAAAGAGAGATTGCATCGGTTGAATTAAATGACTTGAATGAGATAACATCCTTGAAAGAGCTGGAATGAAAGCAGAGTGGAAACACGAATCTTTGAGATATCTTGAGCACTCCAGAACAATTGAGTAGCGAGAAATGACTGAATATAAGGTGCACCAGCATGAGAAGGCATTTTAAATAAGGAAAATAATATGATCAAACACCGAAAGTTTGAATTGAATCCACCGGAGAAGATAAAAGAACAAAGAATGATAAACTTGAGACTCCGTTAGAATCTTCATGAGCATCACCGGTTAAGAACATTGACGGAAAAGGAATGGAGAGACTTCACAAGAATAAAAGGATACTTGATTAAGACATCGGATTCCTTGAAGAAGAAAAAGGGTGGGTGGGCGGGAAAACAAAGGCAACTTGGGGACGGATGAAACAAACACCGTTGAGAGAACTGATACTTGATCTTGCGAATGTTGAAATGATCGGAACCACTTGAAGAGAAAACACGCCAGTTGAAAAGGATTTACATGACAATCTCGATTATCATGAGGGATTAGTATTCACATAGGAGTATGAGAACACCACTTATACAAGGGATGGAATCAACATTTGACTTCGAAGCAACTCGAATACCACAACTCAAAACAAAACCAAATGATTGGCTTGCAGAATAAGCTGGAACAAACATATGATAGAGATTTTGTCCGAAGTTTTCGTGGTGGGGCCTACACAGGCTCGATCGTACAGCACCATCATGTACAAGGCAGTGCACATGACATACGAAGCGTCCCCGAGTCGGCATAGCCAAGGACTCTTTAAGACACAATGAGACCACTGTAAAACCAACCGTGGATCGGCGGACCACTAGACGTCGAACCCCAATTTCATATCATACATCTGTCGGAAAGATATCCTAAGAGCTACTTGAATTCCCACTTATAAACTCCTGAAACTTTCCGGTTATGCAATCAGGTGTTGGGGATACAGGGGAAGCATAATATCTCACCCAAAACTAGCAAATCCTACATCCAGCTGTATCCATCCTTCAACACATAACCAAGAAACCTTCGGAAATTGTTTACCTCAACCTTTGAAAAGCATCCGTTATACGAGTTATGGCAATACTCCCAAACTCCCGCCCCAATACTGGGTGGCGTCGAGGTTATCTCACCAACAACTGCATAAAATAGATTTTTGATGTCGGCGAAACTAAACTTAGGTATTCCAGAACTGCGACGATAAAATTGTGACGACAACACCTCGGAGCTCAACTCCCCAGGACACTGCCACCACCCCTAAATGTCAGGAGGCACCAAGAACAATGTTCTCGTCACAAAACCATCAGAACGATTCCAAGATACCCGCGTGATCCTAAATGTTTTTTAGTGAAATCTGAGAAGAGAAGAGTCAAAACTCTACGTCAGGATGCCTCACCAGAGCGATGAAGGGACTGAGGAGTAAAAAGAAGTCCTAACTCTCCGATATATATAATCTTAAATGACTCAAAACATTTCTAGACTCAATAACGCCAGCGATTCGATCAAGCAAGGGCTCCTAAGGTCGGGGAAGGCTCTGATACCAACTTGTAACGCCCTCGATGCGTCTATATCTCCCACGTGTCGAAGTACGACATAGAGGCATAACCGCATTGAAAGCAATGTCACAAGTGAGGTAATCTTCACACAACCCATGTAATACATAAGGGAAAAGATACATAGTTGGCTTACAATCGCCACTTCACACAATTACATGAATAAAGCATTACAACATCCAAATACAATCAAGGTCCGACTACGGAACCAAAATAAAGAACAACCCCAAATGCGACAAGGTCCCCCGATCGACCCCAACTGGGCTCCACTACTGATCAACTGAAAAACGAAACAAGACAAAGGACAAGATCTCCATCGAGCTCCTCCTTGGGCTTGGTTGCGTCACATGCACGGTTCAACGGCACCTGCAAGCTGGTTTTGGAAGTATCTGTGAGTCACGGGGACTCAGCAATCTCGCACCCTCATGATCAAAACTATTTAAGCTTATAGGTAAGGTAAAAGTATGAGGTGGACATGCAGCAAGCGACTAGCATATTTGGTGGCTAACCTATTCGCAAAAGAGAGCGAGAAGAGAAGGCACAGCACGGTCGAGAAATCTATGATCAAGAAGTGATCCTAGAACAACCTACGTCAAGCATAACTCCAACACCGTGTTCACTTCCCGGACTCCGCCGAGAAGAGACCATCACGGTAACACACGCGGTTGATGTATTTTAATTAAGATCAACTTCAGGTTTTCTACAACCGGACATTAACAAATTCCCATCTGACCATAACCGCGGGCACGACTTTCGAAAGTTCAAATCCCTGCAGGAGTGTCCCAACTTAGCCCATCACAAGCTCTCACGGTCAACGTAGGATATTACTTCTAGGGGGAAGACCCGATCAGACTCGGAATCCCGGTTACAAGACATCCTCGACAATGGTAAAACAAGTCCAGCAAGACCGCCCGATGCGTCGACATCCTGAAAGGAGATGCACATATCTCGTTCTCAGGGCAACACCGGATGAGACATCCTACGAGTAAAACCAGCCCTCAAGTTTCCCCGAGGTGGCCCCGCAGTCTACTCAGTCCGGACCAACACTTCGACAAGCACTGGCCCGGGGGGGTTAAAATGAAGATGACCCTTGGGCTGGCCTAACCCAAGGGAAAAAGAGGCTAGGTGGCGAATGGTTACACCAAGGTTGGGCCTTGCTGGAGGAGTTTTATTTAAAGCGAACTATCAAGGGGTTCCCATTATAACCCAACCGCGTAAGGAACGCAAAATCCGGGAACATAACACCGATATGACGGAAACTAGGGCGGCAAGACAATCCGATCAGGCTCGGCATCCAGGTTACAAGACATCCTCGACAATGGTAAAACAAGTCCAGCAACACCGCCCGAATGTGCCGACAAATCCCGATAGGAGGTGCACATATCTCATTCTCAGGGCACACTCAGATGAGACATCCTACGAGTAAAACCAACCCTCGAGTTGCCCCGAGGTGGCCCCGCAGTCTACTCGGTCGGACCAACACTCAGAGGAGCACTGGCCCAGGGGGGTTTAAAATAAAGATGACCCTTGAGTCTGCGGAACCCAAGGGAAAAAGAGGCTAGGTGGTGAATGGTAAAACCAATGTTGGGCATTGCTGGAGGAGTTTTATTATAGGCGAACTGTCAAGGGGTTCCCATTATAACGCAACCGCGTAAGGAACGCAAAATCTGGGAACATAACACCGATATGACGGAAACTAGGGCGACAAGAGTGGAACAACACACCAGGCATAAGGCCGAGCCTTCCACCCTTTACCAAGTATATAGATGCATTAATTAAATAAGAGATATTGTGATATCCCAACAAAATATCCATGTTCCAACAAGGAACAAGCTCCAATCTTCACCTGCAACTAACAACGCTACAAGAGGGGCTGAGTAAAGCGGTAACATAGCCAAACAGCGGTTTGCTAGGACAAGGTGGGTTAGAGGCTTGGTTCAACAATATGGGAGGCATGATAAGAAAGTGGTAGGTATCACAGCATAGGCATAGCAAAAGAGCGAGCAACTAGCAAGCAAAGATAGAAGTGATTTCGAGGGTATGGTCATCTTGCCTGGAATCCCGCAAGGAAGAAGAACGAGTCCATGAAGAAGACAAACGGACGAAGTTGAACGAATCCTCACAAACGCGACATTATCGGAACTAACCCGAAGAAGCAACACCGGAAAGAAGCAAGCCACATAGTAAACAACCACCACATAAACATGGCATGATGCACAATCAAGTATGATGCATGTCCGGATTAATGAGGCATGGCATGGCAAGGTGCAACAAACAACACTACAAATTAAGTGGAGCTCAATATGCCACGGAGTTGCATATTGAAGAAAACACCACATGACTTATTTAGTTCTCTCTCGTTAGGTACTCAACAATATTAAATGTTGTTTAAACATGGCAAGAGGTGGAGCATAAGTAAACTAAACATTTAGGCAAGTTTAAATGAGGCCGGAAACAACAAACACCAATTCCGATAAATACCCATATGCATTTAGCCATTTGGTGCAACAACAATTTTAATCATTTGAATGTTTTTATCATGATGCGAATGACATGAGCAAGTTTATGCAATTTTTATTAAAAGTTGACAAGAGCATTTTGAAGCACTTGTCACCGTGGTGGAAAGAAAAGGGGTGCCACGGCAACGAATCCGAAAATGATGCCACGGCAACATATTGGTTCCAGTAACTCGATTGAGATCCCGGTGCAAAAGAAAGTGCGACGGGAGCATGACATGCGATAGAAGGTGGGGTGCTCCCGGTTACCGAGTTCCCACATGACGGTGACAAGGTAAAAGAGGGAAACATGCGCCGACAAATCGAGCACGGTGCAAGCACGTGCATCTCATACATCGCAAGCATTCGTTCAACGACGTCGTCTCGGGGTTATACCTTCGAAGCGTGCAAACGAGATGGTTCGGGTTCGATGGGACGTAGTGGAAGTAGGCGTTCTCGCGATGGTAGAGGAAGTAGTGGCACACGTCTGTTTCCGAGGGGACGGTAGGGGAACTTGGCATTAGTGCTACACAGGTCTTCGGTGACGGTCGATGTATATGGCAAGCATAGAGGTACTATGCTTCGGTCGTCATGGTACTTGGCGATAGTAGTGGTACAAGGGTTGTAGCCGGCCTTGGCGGTTCGTCGTGTAATCGTAAACGTTCCGCAGATGTTCATGTCGTCGTAGCCTTTCGGATCTTGGAGCGATGGTAGTCGTTCACTTGATGGTCTTGAAGGATTCGAAGGGGTACTAGGCGGTCGTCGGACTTGAAGTTTTAGGTTCATAGGTCTTCGGCGGAAAAAATGGAAACTACTCATGAAAAGCTCCGGGTGGGTGAAAAAAATTCTCACAATAAAAAATAATCATGAGAAGATGGCAAGAAGCTAGAATGACGAATCTTGACGAGAACAGATAAGATATGGAGGAAAAACTCTTCTTCGGTCTTCAAATGTTGAGAATGACGACGAGAAACACCACCACTAATTGTTGAGGCACTCCGTAATAAAAATTGGAAAGGTTGAACCAATGAAGGAAATAATTTGACATATCTTGAAGAAAGACATTTGTCTGATGATAATTCATATTCACATCAAGCTTTGAATGAATTTGGAAATAATGCCGAAAGAATATGAAGAGTCAGGTAAGATCCTAGGTAAGACCTATGGGTTAGGGCCCACTCAAAAGAAACACCGTTGAAATGATTACTTGAAAAGGAGATAACACCGGTTGAGTTAAACGGCTTGAATGAGATAACCACACCGACATAAGTTGAACGGATCTTGAATGACAAGACGAGCCTTCTGAGATATCTTCAACACAACAGAACAAATGAATGGCGAGAAACAGATGATTAAGAGGTGCACCGGCATGAGAAAACATTTGAAACGAGGAAAGGATATGATCAACAAAACTTGAATTGAATCCATCGGAGAAGAAAAGTGAAGAAGAATGATGAACTTGACGCTCCGTTAGTATCTTCATAAGAATCACCGGATACGAACATTCAAAGAAAAGAATGAATAGACTTCTCATCAATAACATGGTACTTGATTAAGAAATCTGAGTCCTCGAAGAAAAAGGGTGGGAGGGTGGGTAAAACAAAGGCAACTTGGGACGGGTGAAACAAACACCGTTGAGAGAACTTAGAACTGATCTTACGGACGTTGAAAATGAACGAATCCACTTGAGGAGAGACACACCGGTTGAAAAGGATTAACAAGACAAACTCGATGATCGAGAAGGATTAGTATTGACATAGGAGTGTGAGAACACCGTTTAGGAAAGGTATGGAATCAACACTTGACTTCGAAGCAACTCGAATACCACAACTCAAAAAAAAACAAGGATTGGCTTGCAGAATAAGCCGGAACAAACATATGATAGAGATTTCGTCCGAAGTTTTCGTGGTGGGGCCTACACGGGCTCGATCGTACAACACCATCATGTACAAGGCAGTGCACATGACATACGAAGCGTCCCCGAGTCGGCATAGCCAAGGACTCTTTAAGACACAACGAGACCACTGTAAAACCAACCGTGGATAGGCGGACCACTAGACGTCGAACCCCAATTTCATATCATACATCTGTCGGAAAGATATCCTAGGAGCTACTTGAATTCCCACTTATAAACTCCCAAAATTTTCCGGTTATGCAATCAGGTGTTGGGGATACAGGGGAAGCATAATATCTCACCCAAAACTAGCAAATCCTACATCCAGCTATATCCATCCTTCAACACATAACCAAGAAACCTTCGGAAATCATTTACCTCAACCTTCGAAAAGCATCCGTTATACAAGTTATGGCAATACTCCCAAACTCCCGCCCCAGTACTGGGTGGCCTCGAGGTTATCTCACCAACAACCGCATAAAGAAGATTTTCGATGTCGGCGAAACTCAGGTATTTCAGAACAGCAACGATAAAATTGTGACGACAACACCTCAGAGCTCAACTCCCCGGGACATTGCCACAACCCCTAAATGTCAGGAGGCATGAAGAACAATGTTCTCATCACAAAACCATCGGAATGATTCCAATATACCCGCATGATCCTAAATTTTTTTAGTGAAATTTGAGAAGAGAAGAGTCAAAACTCTACGTCAGGAGGCCTCACCAGAGAGACGAAACAGGCAGGGGGCTCCAATATATATAATCCTAAATGACTCAAAACATTTTTCTAGACTCAACAACGCCAGCTATTCGATCAAGCAGGGGGCTCCTAAGGTCGGGGAAGGCTCTGATTACCAACTTATACAATCAAGGTCCGACTACGGAACCAAAATAAAGAACAACCACAAATGCGACAAGGTCCCCGATCGACCCCAACTGGGCTCCACTACTGATCAACTGAAAATGAAACAAGACAAAGGACAAGATCTCCATCGAGCTCCTCCTTGAGCTTGGTTGCGTCACCTGGACGGTTCAACGACACCTGCAAGCTGGTTTTGGAAGTATCTGTGAGTCACGGGGACTCAGCAATCTCGCACCCTCGCGATCAAAACTATTTAAGCTTATAGGTAAGGTAAAAGTATGAGGTGGACAACCTACGTCAAGAAGTGATCTAGAAGTGATCAAGAAGTGATCCTAGAACAACCTACGTCAAGCATAACTCCAACACTGTGTTCACTTCCCGGACTCCGCCGAGAAGAGACCATCACAGTAACACACGCGGTTGATGTATTTTAATTAAGATCAACTTCAGGTTTTCTACAACTGGACATTAACAAATTCCCATCTGCCCATAACTGCGGGCACGACTTTCGAAAGTTCAAATCCCTGCAGGGGTGTCCCAACTTAGCCCATCACAAGCTCTCACGGTCAATGAAGGATATTCCTTCTAGCAGGAAGACCCGATCGGACTCGGAATCCCGGTTACAAGACATCCTCGACAATGGTAAAACAAGTCCAGCAAGACCGCCCGATGCGCCGACATCCTGAAAGGAGCTGCACATATCTCGTTCTCAGGGCAACACCGGATGAGACATCCTACAAGTAAAACCAGCCCTCAAGTTTCCCTGAGGTGGCCCCGCAGTCTACTCAGTTCGGAACAACACTTCGACAAGCACTGGCCCGGGGGGGGGGGGTTAAAATAAAGATGACCCTTGGGCTGGCCTAACCCAAGGGAAAAAGAGGCTAGGTGGCGAATGGTAAAACCAAGGTTGGGCCTTGCTGGAGGAGTTTTATTCAAAGCGAATTGTCAAGGGGTTCCCATTATAACCCAACCGCGTAAGGAACGCAAAATCCGGGAACATAACACCGATATGACGAAAACTAGGGCGGCAAGAGTGGAACAAAACACCTGGCATAAGGCCGAGCCTTCCACCCTTTACCAAGTATATAGATGCATTAATTAAATAAGAGATATTGTGATATCCCAACAAATATCCATGCTCCAACATGTAACAAGCTCCAATCTTCACCTGCAACTAACAACACTATAAGAGGGGCTGAGCAAAGCGGTAACATAGCCAAACAACGGTTTGCTAGGACAAAGTGGGTTAGAGGCTTGGCTCAACAACATGGAAGGAATGCTAAGCAAGTGATAGGTATCGCAACATGGGCATAGCAAAAGAGCGAGAATCTAGCAAGCAAAGATAGAAGTGATTTCGAGGGTATGGTCATCTTGCCTGAAATCCCGCAAGGAAGAAGAACGAGTCCATGAAGAAGACAAACGGACGTAGTCGAACGGGTCCTCACAATCACGACGTTACCGGAACCAACCCGAAGAAACAACACGGGAAAGAAGCACACAACATAGTAAACAACCAACACATGAACATGGTATGATATGCGGGATGCGGTATGCGATGCATATGCATGATTTGCAAAGGAATTCTTGAAACTGGCCTCAACTCGGAAATCCAAGAGTGCCACTGGAAAGGTGAGATGATTTCGGTTGAAATCGATATAAAGTTCATCGGAATCGGATGCAAGGTTTGGAAATGGCAAGCAAAACAAACATGGCACCGGTCTGCGATAAACAACAAGTAGCCATATAAATGCAACAAGTTAAATACGATATAGCACTGAAACATGACAACAAAATACATGTCAGGGATCCACTCAAGATGCTTGACAAAAGATGAACACTGAGCTACGGCTAATTCACTCATTAATAGGTTCAAACAAGCATGGCAAAAGTGCAAATGATAACAGGTTTCAGACTTGGTGAAATTAACACAATTCTGGAATTTATCATCAGGAAGCACACTTTAGAGCATGAAAACTACATGCTACAGGAAATTAACATGGCAAGGCAAGGCTTGGCATGAAGCTACTCAAAGCACTTAACAAAAGTCCCTTAGTGACCTTGAGCCAAAAGGGATCATAAAATACAATGGAAAGCATGTGAACATGGCAAAAACATAAACAGATTCAGACTGGGTGAAAAACTGGAGCATGCAAATCAGTTAACGAGTAGGCATGTTTACGAGCTCGATGCACTCACTACATAGCATGGCATGACAAACTAAGCATACACCCATCAAGAAGACATGGCATAGAAGCTAGACATGACAAGAACAACAACATAGCATGCACGGATCAATAGCAACATCCTCGGCAAAATCGCTAATCATGTCAACGATCTGCGAGGAACATTAAATAGCAAAAGTAGAGCTTGATTGACTCAAGCTAGGGTGCTCCATAATTAAAAACAAAGACATGGATGGATAGAGCACCACAATGTTAACAAAACATCCTTACTGATCATCCTCAAAAGAGGCACGGATCACTAGGAAACAACATGAACATATGGCATAACGACAAAATCAGGAGAAGGACTTAGTGAAATTCTAAGTCCCTGAAATCAGCATTACTGATTACGATACTTTGCAAGTTGTGCTAGTCACCACAAATATCACAAAAATACATGGCAAGCACCACTTTAAAGACGGCATGACATATAACAAAACACATGTAGAGCTTAGGATCATAGCATGCACACATTAATCATGGCAAAAATGACAAAATGCCATTTGTTGAAACAGATCTGACAAATACATCACATAGCCCTCTTCCAACAGCATTTTAGGCATCAAGATGAGCTCAAATGAAAATGATGCAATGATATGAAATTATTTACTTGTCGAGGCGAACATTTTGATATGCTACACGCATGAATCGGAGCTACGGATGCAGAGTTACAATGTGTTGAATATGGGCATATGAATCTGGAAACTTCGGGGACTTGGTTGAATTTTACCTCCGCAAAAAGTCAACGCAGGATGAGGATATCCGGGACGTGGGGAAGGAGCCGTTTGGTTGGTGGGATGGGTGGATCTGATCCACCCTCACCAGATCTAGCCGGAGTTGACTCCGATGAGGGCGAGGATGAACTCCGGCGAGGAACGCAGAAGCCGAGGCGGTGGCGCACGGCACCCGAGGCAGCGGCGCGCGACGAGTGAGGCGGCAGGGCACGGCGAGCGGCGGCGCAGCTGCCAGGCGGCAGCGCGGGAGACATGGCGGCCGCCGGCGGCGGCGATGCACGGGCGACACGGCGAGCGAGAAGGGCGGCGATGGTCGCGGGTGCACGGGAGGCGAGGAGAGGAGGCGCGGCTTGGGACCAGAGGGCCGGATCCGGGTCCGCGGGCCTGGCGCGGTGGGAGGGGAGCCGGCGGGCTAGGTGGCGCGCCGTGAGTGGCTCGGGGCGGCGGCGCAGGTGACGTGGCGAGCACTGATTGGTTGGAGCGACGTGGCGGCAGTTGCGGACATGTCCGGCCGGTGCGGGAGGAAGTGTCCGGCGACGCGCGGAGGAGTTTTTTTAGGGTTTCATCTACGCGAGAATTTCGGAGGGAGACACATATTTATAGGTAGAGGGAGCTAGGAAGCTCCAAATGAGGTGCGGTTTTCGGCCACGCGATCGTGATCGAACGACCGAGATGATGGAGGAGGTTTAGGTGGGTTTTTGGGCAACTTTGGAAGGGTGTTGGGCTGCAACACATATGAGGCCTTTTCGGTCCCTCGGTTAACCGTTGGAGTATCAAACGAAGTCCAAATGATACGAAACTTGACATGCGGTCTACTGGTAGTAAACCAGGGCCGCATGACAAGTCTTGGTCCAATCCGAAAACGTTTAACACACGCACACGAAAAGAGGTAGAAAGGGGCACTGGGTGACATAGGAGCGCCGGATTGCAAAATGAACAACGGGGAAAATGCTCGAATGCATGAGACGGACACGTATGCAAATGAAATGCACATGATGACATGATATGAAATGCATGACACGCAAGCAATGACAAGGAAACAACAACGAATAATTGGAAGACACCTGGCACATCGGTCTCGAGGCGTCACAACAGTCCTGCCACTGGTCGTCTCAACCGATCACGTTCGACCATCGTGACTACTCAGCAAGTATCCGGCGTGCAGGTTGGGCTGCCCTGGTATTAGACCCAATAATTGACGGATACCACTTCATATGAGTCCTGATGGATGGTGGCAGCAGTTTAAACCTGATATACCAGGACATAATCCGCGAAGTGGGGATAGACCCAACAAAAATTTGCCATAGCAATACTACCTTTAAAGGAGTAACGCCAGGCCCAGGGGCTCATTGCACGGGCTCCCTGCTACTAAAGGTTATATTCGGCTTCCCCGGTAACTTCCGTAGCAAACATTTAACCTTCCACATCGCTCCGTTCCAAAGTGGCTATCAAGCACTACTCGGACGCAAAGCTTTCGCTCGCTTTAATGCAATACCGCACTACGCTTCCCGCACACTCAAGATGCCCGACCCACGTGGCATCATTACAGTAAACAGAAGCATTAAGTGATCTTTGCGCACCGAGGAGAGTGCGGCTAGCAGCCACACACTAAAAACGGCCTCACCAACTAAAGCATTTAACAGGTCGTCAAGACCTCAGACACGGTTAGACGAGTCCGGCGCAGCTATATGTAATTCATACCGGATCAATGGCCACACCCCTATCACAAATACAAGGGGCTCAACGCGAGCAGACCTGTGGCAATTTTTACTCATCTTGAATTATGCATGGTTTCTTTAAAAACTATCTTTTTGCACGACAACTTTTTCACCTAAGTTCCTCTCTTTTACAGATGATCATCGTGCTACACCCATCCAGGATATGGCACAACGGAGACACAGGCACAGACGTGCAGGAGGGACCCGCTCCAAGGATTCTTTTTAGATTAAGACCCTGTGTAAACCTTTTTTACTGTCTCTTGTTGATACATATCCACCGAATTCTTAGCACAGTTGAGAAGGATGCTGACGTCTTGGCATGTGGCCACGTCAGAATAATGCACGTACCTGGACACAAGGGGCTTCTTACAAAGGGCACTATTTAGGCCCGGTTTATACCATAAAGACCGAATACCTTAGGGAGTGTTCGGCGTCGCGAGTTTGGCCTTATATGCATCAGCTCCGAATCATTGTCTTTGGTCAAATGTTGGGTTTTCCCGGCTCCTGTGTTTTGGTGCCTTATGTTCCGCTTTATCGGCTAAGGTAGCATCAGGAGAAGAAAAAAATTCTCACAATCGAAAATAATTATGAGAGGATGGCAAGAAGCTAGAATGACGAATCTTGACGAGAACAGATAAGATATGGAGGAAAAACTCTTCTTCGGTCTTCAAATGTTGAGAATGACGACGAGAAACACCACCAAAAATTGTTGAGGCACTCCGTAACAAAAGTTGGAAAGGTTGAACCATTGAAGGAAAGAATTTGACATATCTTGGAGAAAGACATTTGTCTGATGATAATTCATATTCACGTCAAGCTATGAATGAATTTGTAAATAACTCCGAAAGAATATGAAGAGTCGGGTAAGATCCTAGGTAAGACCTGTGGGTTAGGGCCCACTCAAAAGAAACACCGTTGAAATGATTACTTGAAAAGGAGATAACATCGGTTGAGTTAAACGGCTTGAATGAGATAACCACACCGAAATAAGTTGAACGGATCTTGAATGACAAGACGAGCCTTCTGAGATATCTTCAACACAATGGAACAAATGAATGGCGAGAAACAGATGATTAAGAGGTGCACCGGCATGAGAAAACATTTGAAACGAGGAAAGGATATGATCAACAAAACTTGAATTGAATCCACCGGAGAAGAAAAGCGAAGAAGAATGTTGAACTTGACGCTCCGTTAGTATCTTCATAAGAATCACCGGATACGAACATTGAAAGAAAAGAATGAATAGACTTCTCATCAATAACATGGTACTTGATTAAGAAATCTGAGTCCTCGAAGAAAAAGGGTGGGAGGGTGGGTAAAACAAAGGCAACTTGGGACGGGTGAAACAAACACCATTGAGAGAACTTAGAACTGAACTTGCGGACGCTGAAAATGAACGGATCCACTTGAGGAGAGACACACCGGTTGAAAAGGATTAACAAGACAAACTCGATGATCGAGAAGGATTAGTATTGACATAGGAGTGTGAGAACACCGTTTAGGAAAGGTATGGAATCAACACTTGACTTCGAAGCAACTCGAATACCACAACTCAAAACAAAACAAGGACTGGCTCACAGAATAAACCGGAACAAACATATGATAGAGATTTCGTCCGAAGTTTTCGTGGTGGGGCCTACACGGGCTCGATCATACAGCACCATCATGTACAAGGCAGTACACATGACATACGAAGCGTCCCCGAGTCGGCATAGCCAAGGACTCTTTAAGACACAACGAGACCACTATAAAACCAAGCGTGGATAGGCGGACCACTAGACATCGAACCCCAATTTCATATCATACATCTGTCGGAAAGATATCCTAGGAGCTACTTGAATTCCCACTTATAAACTCACGAAATTTTCCGGTTATGCAATCAGGTGTTGGGGATACAGGGGACTCAACAACGCCAGCTATTCGATCAAGCAGGGGGCTCCTAAGGTCGGGGAAGGCTCTGATTACCAACTTATACAATCAAGGTCCGACTACGGAACCAAAATAAAGAACAACCCCAAATGCGACAAGGTCCCCCGATCGACCCCAACTGGGCTCCACTACTGATCAACTGAAAACGAAACAAGACAAAGGACAAGATCTCCATCGAGCTCCTCCTTGAGCTTGGTTGCGTCATCTGCACGGTTCAACGGCACCTGCAAGCTGGTTTTGGAAGTATCTGTGAGTCACGAGGACTCAGCAATCTCGCACCCTCGCGATCAAAACTATTTAATCTTATAGGTAAGGTAAAAGTATGAGGTGGACATGCAGCAAGCGACTAGCATATTTGGTGGCTAACCTATTCGCAAAAGAGAGCGAGAAGAAAAGGCAAAGCACGGTCGAGAAATCTGTGATCAAGAAGTGATCCTAGAACAACCTACGTCAAGCATAACTCCAACACCGTGTTCACTTCCTGGACTCCGCCGAGAAGAGACCATCACAGTAACACACGCAGTTGATGTATTTTAATTAATATCAACTTCAGGTTTTCTACAACCGGACATTAACAAATTCCCATCTGCCCATAACCGCAGGCACGACTTTTGAAAGTTCAATTCCCTGCAGGGGTGTCCCAACTTATCCCATCACAAGCTCTCACGGTCAACGAAGGATATTCCTTCTAGCAGGAAGACCCGATCATACTCAGAATCCCAGTTAGAAGACATCCTCGACAATGGTAAAACAAGTCCAGCAAGACCGCCCGATGCGCCGACATCCTGAAAGGAGCTGCACATATCTCGTTCTCAGGGCAACACTGGATGAGACATCCTACGAGTAAAACCAGCCCTCAAGTTTCCCCAAGGTGGCCCCGCAGTCTACTCAGTCCGGACCAACACTTCGACAAGCACTGGCCCATAGGGGGTTAAAATAAAGATGACCCTTGGGCTGGCCTTGAAAGTGCGTTATATCGACTAGAGGGGGGGTGAATAGGCGATTTTTATGAAAGTCTTCAAAACGTGGAAGTTTCAAAGACAAACGATAGAAATAAACCTATTATCATGCAGTGGAAGGTAGACTACACTAGGCAAGCCATAGTCAAGTATTCAATGAAGTGAAAGCACAATGACTAATAGCAGCTAGGTAGTAAGGATCAGATAGGAAGATATTATGAAGCCAATCAGATGAAGCAGTCACTCAGTGAAGACAAAAGATAATGCAATCATACAACGACTTCACAAGGACCAACAGTAAGTAAAGGGAAGGGAAGGATGAAACCAGTGACTTGTTGAAGACAATGATTTGTTGGACCAGTTCCAGTTGTTGTGACAATTGTACGTCTGGTTAGGGCGGCTAGGTATTTAAACCTGAGGACACACAGTCCCGGACACCCAGTCCTGAACACGCAGCTCAGGACACCCAGTCCTCACCGTATTCCCCTTCAGCTAAGGTCACATAGACCTCGCCCAATCACTCTGGTAGGTCTTCAAGGTAGACTCCCAAACCTTCACAGACTTCGTTCACCGGCGATCCACAATGGCTCTTGGATGCTCAGAACGCGACGCCTAACCGGCTGGAGGATTCACAGCCCTCAAGTGTAATAAGTTTTCAGATCACACAGACAAGAAGACTTAAGTGATGCCTAACACTCTTTGGCTCTGGGTGGTTAGGGCTTTATCCTCGCAAGGAATTCTCTCTCAAAGGCTTCGAGGTGGGTTGCTCTCAAACGACAAAAGTCGTACTCTAACTCTGAGCAGCCAACCATTTATGGTTGTAGGGGTGGACTATTTATAGCCACTTAGGCAACCCAACCTGATTTGTTCGAAATGACCCTGGGTCATTAAGGAACTGACACGTGTTCCAATGGTCAGATTTCAAACACACACGGCAACTTTACTTGGGCTACAAGCAAAGCTGACTTGTCCGACTCTGGACAAGATTTGCTTTCATAGTCTTCACTCGAAGACATAGATTTTGGTTAAGCATCACTTCAGTCATTCTTACTGGTTCTCTTGGACCCCACTTAACAGTACGGTGGTTCCTATGACTCAACAAAGAAGAAAAAGAACTACGAAAGATCTAAGTCTTCGAGCTCCATATGCTTCATGCGACGTCTTCTCGTGTCATAGTCTTCAATGTGAATATCTTCACATACCACCTTTGACATCAATGTCTTCATACATTTTTAGGGGTCATCTCTGGTAGGAAAACCGAATCAATGAGGGACTTCTACCTGTGTTATCTTGCAATTCTCACAAACACATTAGTCCCTCAACTAGGTTTGTCGTCAATACTCCAAAACGAACTAGGGGTGGCACTAGATGCACTTACAATGTCCCCCTTTTTGGTGATTGATGACAAACTAGTTGAAGTTTTCAACGGGGAATATAATATGTGAAATTGTAAAAGGATAAGGAATTGTCTTCATAAGCTGCAAGGGCTCCCCCTGAAGATGTACATATAACTAGTTATACTTGTGGAGATCCTCTTCAACTTATGATGACAATTCATTATGCATGTGAAGGTATATGAAGATAATAACATGCATAATGGAAAATGGATGTCTCCAAAATGATCTAAGTGCGGAATTTATCATCGCACATGCGGAATTTATCATCGCATCCCAAGGTAGCAAATAAGTAGCAGACGACCATCGAGTTCAAGTGTTACGACTCAAAGAACCAAATGTATCAAAACGAGAGTTGTAAACACTAGGCAAAATATAAAGCAACCGCCCATAGGGACCCGCTTGAAGACTATCAAACTCATATGCTTCTCCCCCTTTTGTCAGTAAGGACCAAAAAGGTTTGAAGACATAGAGCATCTACTCGTTCCCATGAAGAGTAGGTGAAGCAGCAGGGTCGTCGGTGGTGTTCGGCAGTGCAGAAGAACTCGGAGCAGTGTCGAAGCGTGCTGAAGGAGGGGGCGGTGAAGTAGCATCGTCTTCGTCCTCGATCACTCTGGCATTCATAGTTACCGCAGAGGAAGAGAACTCAGAGTCTTCAAGAGATGGAGTTCGTCGCAGCACTACCCTTCGAGGAGGTGTGGAGTCAAACTTGAAGCGTTCAGAGAAGCCATCCTCTTGAAGATCATCTTCAGAGCACATAAGCGTCAGCCCTTTCCATGTGCGTCGAGAGGTTTCATGTGCAACAAAAGCATTCTTGGTGGCAAGATTGCGAATGCGGTTGACATCCACCAAGAGGCTTTGCATTTGGCGCTTCAGCCAGTCATGATGCCTATCCTGTTTCTGATGAAGAGCCACTAGAAGCTCTCGGTCATTGAGAACACGAGTGCGCTTCTTGGGTCATTGGGCAATTGTGCTATCGGTGGCTTCAGTAAGGGCAGGATGTGGTGCACGTGTAGTTCCAGCCAAAGGATAAACACGAGTGACTACTTCAACTCTTTCAATGTTCTGAGAAAAACTTTGATGCTCCGCATTCTGAAGACTAAGAGGTTCCTTGGCAGGCTCAGGATAAATGGCTTCAATAGACATATCCACATCAGGCAGAAAGATCCGATGATTGCGAGCAGATGGCTGATATGAGATAGCGGAGTGGAGTTTAATCGGCTGCATTATCCATGGAGCATAGAACTTCAAGCCAAAAAGATCAGAGCCTGATGCAGCAAGTTGGCGGATGAAGAAGTCTTGTGCATTGAAGCATTTTCCATGAAGAATATAGAAGACCAAAGTCTTCATTGCACCTCCAGCTTGGCATGGGGAGAATGTCCTTTGATAGGCCAGAGAGTTTGCCTTATGATGTGATAAATAGTCCGTGGCAGATACTCAAGGTCTTCAACAAAGAACTCCTTAGGATATGCAGCATCTTGTGGCAAGGGCTTCATCATACTGAGCATCTGGCTCATGTTTGGTTCAGGCTTCTGAAAGATGCTCTCCATAGCTTCACTGTGAAGCTAACAGCCAGGTTCGTAGAGATCGCCAGGAGTGGGCAGACCAGTGAGCTCAATGATATCAAAGGCTTTGGCTTCATGATGAACATTTCCTGTCATCCACTCCAGGACCCAAGTCTTCGGATCTCTGTTGTACCCATGGATGTGAAGTGTGGCATAGAATAGGAGCAGCAACTCTTCATTCCAGTGCTCTTGGTTAGTGACAAACGGCAACAATCCAACCTCTTTGAAGCAATCCAGAGCTTCTTCCAGACAGGGCAGACCAGCTATGGCTTCTGTGTCAAGACGCTTATGTGGGAAGATGCGACCTTGATTGTACAGAATGCAGGAGTAATAGCTTCACTGCGGATAGCTCCAGAACCGATCAGAAGATATTCTTTCCCTTGAGTAGGGGTTCTTGGAGCTATTGAAGTAAGTGTTGTCTGCTTTGAAGCCGTTGACATTGAAGGATCCAGGTGCTGATGCAGGACCTGTAAACCTAGGCAACCTTGGAATGGGCTTCTGTACCTGAGGCCTATGCTCAACATGATAGTCAAACTAAGGACCAGCAGCAGGCGCAAGAACAGGAGCAGTAGCATTTGCTTCACTGACTTCTGGTTCTTGGGTTGGTGGAGGCTCCACATTTGCTTCAGCCATGACAGCGTCAGTGGCTTCATTGGTGTTGGTGGTGGCAGCCTCAAGATTTTCTACCTCCACTTGATGAGCTAGAGGGTCGGGCACAGACACGTTCTCCTCGAGAACAACTTCTTGGTGAGACGGGGGTGTAGCAACTCTTGGGGTTTCTTTTTCATCGGTTGATGCAGCCGGAATGTCTTCAGCAGCTATAGCTTCAGACTCGGAGACTGGAGGCCGTGGTCCTTTGCGAAGCCTGCGTAACGTTGGCGACGCCTGTGGAGTTGGAGTTGGCTAGGCCTCAAATTCATCTTCCTCTTGCACTTGTGGGTGATCAGCCCATGATACATCCTGAGCAATTGGCTTCAGAGGACGACCAATGCTGATGAGTTCGTTGTGCGTAAGCACAGGGGATGATACCTATTGGTGCTCGATCTGAGGAAGAACTGCATCATCTTCAACATGGTCATGGTGACCAATGTCTTCAGCAGCGGTGGGATCAGCTGCTGGAAAGTCTTCAGCTTCATGAGCCCCTGTGGAAGCAGGCTCATGGACAGTCAGCTGGCGCTCTTGGTGCTCAGCGGCAGGGCGAACCATGGAGATGGGTTCAACAATTAAGGGCTCTGTGGGAGCAGCCCGTTCCTTCTTGGTCTTCCTCTTCTTCTTGGAGGGAGCAGCATCAGAGGCTTCAGAATGTTTCCTCTTTCGGGCTTCAGCCTCAGCAGTCCTTGTCTTCTTCAGCTCTAAAGCGGTAGACCTGGCTTTTGGCTTCGAGCCAGTCATGCTAGTTGGGAAGACAATGGGATCTGCTTCCTGCCTTGGTGCGTCGGGTTCGGTCATAGCGGGCTTCTTCTTCTGCTTTGCAGCCATCCTGGGGTCGATGCCAGGACGACCAAGGGCCTTGCGCTTTTCAGCCTCATTGTAGGCTTGCACACTCTTGTCAGCCAGGACCTTCATGCGCTCACGAGAACCCTGAGCTTCTGCATGTTTCTTGAGAAAGGCTTCTTTGAGCTCGTGCAGCATGATCTTGAAGTTCTTCACCTCTTGCACGCTGAGCTTGGCCATATGCTTCTTGAACTGAGCTTTCTCAAAGTCAATCTTGTGCTTCAGTTCAACAATGCGTTGGGTGATAGCTAACTCTGAAGCAATGGCGCCATGGAAGGCGACACTAAGGCCAATTGGGAGTTGCAGATCTTCGAAGCTGAGGTTAGGCGTGTCAAACCACTCATCAATGAAGTTGTGTATGATTGCCACGTCAAAGAGAGGCAGATCATTGAAGATTTCTGCTTCTTCCTTGCTCTTGATCAGTTGCTCAAGAGCGTCATCTGCAAGATCTTCATCACTGGACAGATCGATGGCATCGTTGCGCAGAATAGCAGTAGCTGTCAGTTATTGGCCGGTGTGTGGCAGAGGCATGTTGACTTTTTGGGGCTTGGAGATGCGTAACAAATCTTCAGACTGCACACTATCTTCAGGAGGTGCTGTAGCCAGTGGCTTTGCCCGTGAGATTTTTGGTGCAGAGGCAGGCTTTGAAGCTTTAGGCTGCTTCTTTGGCTTCAGCGTTGCAGGTGCTTCATCTGATTCAGCGTCATCTGCAGGCTCATGCACGGCTGTCCCTTGAACCACGATATGAGTGATGAGACCTTCTAAGTTGTAGAAGGGCCCAACAAGATTGGGTTCAGCTTCGCGGGTCCCATCGGCACGGGGAGCAGAGGGACCAGGGTTAAAGTCTAATCCCAAGGACTTCTTGTTCTGCTTCGCCGAATTCTGGGCAAACTGGAAGTTGCACTTGAACAGATTGTCATCACGACACCATAGCAGTGACGTTGGGTCAGCATCCGTAGGCTGTGGTCCACGGACCATGCAGGGATAGAAGCCTTATTCAATGGCTTCATCTCTGGACCTGGGTTGAAGATTTTTGTAGAGGATGTCTCCCCATGGTCGCTTGATGGCATTCTTCTCAGCATATTCCTTTGTCACAAACCTGTACTTGAACCACTGTTCTGCCCAATATCGTCGAATCCATTGGATTCGTGTCTTGCGCTGATTGTAATCCTCTTCAGGATCTGTCTTGTACAGCTCTGAGAGGTCATCGGGCAGATCTCTTGATGTTTCTCCTCGACGCTTTCTGCCACCCTTCCTTGCTGATTTCTCTGCAGCCATGAACTTAAAACTAAATGGCTTCAATACGTTCAAAGGCTTCAAAGGCTTTCACTTGCTGGACAAACATGAACTAGCTTCGGGAGAATTTATGTGATACAGTAAGAATTCTGCAAATGAATGCAGACTATGAGAACCAAGGGATTCTCCCACGGACATGTACCTGTGACATCATTAAGGTGCGAGGGAAGGGGAAGAGGTCATATGCATTCTCAGAAGATTTTGAATATAAATCAGTTTAGAAGACATTGACCTCATCGTGCGAAGACATTCACTCATAGATAAGGAGTTGGTTCCAGATTTGTACGAATCCACAGATCAGTACAAGTGAGGAATCTAACTACTTTGTGAAGCATAAGTGAATATACTAGGCATATTATGAGATGCAGTAAGAAGTGGATCCAACATGTGTGAACAAAAACCACTTGTGGTAGAAAGTGACGAATCTATAGGATCAAAGGGGCCGTAAAAAGGAAGTTTTATTTACCACACGTAGAACTGCTAGACGGAGTGGAAGAGGAGGCCGAGCAGTCCGATCATCCGTGCCCTAACTTGGCGATGGAGGACACCTACGGCGACGGCGGAGAAGACGATGTCCGCGGTCGGCGTGAAGACGGCGTCGGAGAGGGTGCGACAGCTAAGCGCTTCGTCGCCGGCGTCGTCGAGGGCTAGCGGTGGCGCTAGGGTTCGTGCGAGAGTGGAAGAAGAGATAATGACTGTGGTGTGGCGTGTATTTATAGGGACAGGGGTGGCTCAGTGTTATTACACAGGTGCCCCTGGCGATTCACATCTGTGGAACACGTGGCCATCATGCAGCATGTCGGAGGTTGTTCCACGTCCCACGCACGCCTGGATTGTCGGGGGGTCATTCCCACTTCTCCGGGTTTCAGGTGAAGGAATTAGCATTGAAAGCGAACTTAATGTTTGTCTTTGTATCTTCTGCTGACAAGGATGCAGAGAAGACATTTGACAGTTTCAAAAGAATGCATATGACTTGGAGAGATAGAGTTTGAGATAGAAAGCATAGAGAGGTTAGGGTCCAATCACATTCACTTAGTTCAAAAGATTCAACAAGAAGACATAGCTATAAGTGAATGCTGTAGAGGACAAAACACTAGTATACATTTAAAATCATCGTAGTGAAGATAATCATGAAGACATGTTGAGATTGAAGCCAAATCAAATGTGAAGACATAGCAAATGTAACGCCATGAGTGAAACACTTCAAACAGAACATTTGGTGGTGGCGTGACCCACTGTATAGGAAGTATTAGACCCAGACACGACGCACAATTATTGTGGCGCTCCGAAGTCAAATTCCTCATTAATGTATTCACACTTAGAATGCATGTCTTCATTGATTGAAGATATACTTTACTTCGTGTGTTGCACATCTAAGTCATCAATATGCATAAGTGTTAGGATGTGTGCCTGATCACAGGACATTTGAGGATTCCAAGATATTTAGCTCACACCGTAACTTGCAAAATCTTTTCTCATCCAAGGGCTTGGTGAAGATATCTGCCAATTGCTCTTCAGTGTTGATGTGTATGATATCAACATCTTCCTTCACAACATGATCTCTAAGAAAGTGATGACGAATCTCAATGTGCTTTGTCTTCGAGTGCTGAACTGGGTTGTTGGCAATCTTGATGGCGCTTTCATTGTCGCAGTAGAGTGACACTTGCTTCAGATGAATGCCATAGTCTTTGAGTGTTTGCTTCATCCATAGAAGCTGAGCGCAGCAAGATCCAGCAGCAATGTATTCAGATTCAGAAGTGGAGAGAGATACACAGTTCTGCTTCTTTGAAGACCAACATACAAGTGATCGTCCCAGAAAATGACATGTGCCTGATGTAGACTTGCGATCCACCTTGTCACCAGCATAGTCAGCATCCGAGAATCCAACCAGATCAAACTCTGAGCCCTTAGGATACCATAATCCTAGAGTTGGGGTGTAAGCCAAATATCGAAGAATTTGCTTCACAGTTAAGTGATGTGATTCCTTTGGTGCTGCTTGGAATCGAGCACACATGCAAACACTAAGCATAATATCTAGCCTAGATGCACATAAATAAATTAAGGAACCAATCATGGAGCAGTATACCTTTGATCGAACTCTTTACCATTGTCGTCGGGACCCAGATGATGTTTGGCTGGCATTGGTGTCGTGAAGCCTTTGCAGTCTTGCATACCGAACTTCTTCAGGCAATCCTTGAGATACTTCTCTTGAGATATAAAGATGCTGTTGCGTTGCTGTCGTATTTGAAGACCAAGGAAGAACTTCAGCTCTCCCATCATGGACATCCGGTATTGCTCTTGCATCATATATCCAAATTCTTCACTATATTTCTGATTGGTGCAGCCGAAGATAATGTCATCCACATATATTTGGCACACAAACAGTTCACCATCATATGTCTTCGTGAAGAGCGTAGGTTCGAGGGAACCAGGTGTGAAGCCTTTGCTCTTCAGGAAGTATTTGAGTGTGTCATACCAAGCCCGAGGGGCCTGTTTGAGGCCATACAGTGCCTTGTTGAGCTTGTATACCATGTCAGGATGTTTTGGATCTTCAAAGCCAGGCGGTTGTGTAACATACACTTCTTCTTCAATCTTGCCATTGAGAAAAGCGCTCTTCACATCCATTTGATATAGAAGTATGTTATGATGATTTGCATAGGCCAGCAGTATGCGTATGGCTTCAAGTCGAGCCACAGGAGCAAATGTTTCATCGAAGTCAATCCCTTCAACTTGAGTATATCCTTGAGCAACGAGGTGAGCTATGTTTCTGACAACTTGACCATGCTCATCTTGCTTGTTGCGATATATCCATTTGGTGCCTATTATATTGTGCTTTCGAGGATCAGGACGCTTAACTAGTTCCCATACATTATTCAGCTCAAACCGTTGAAGCTCTTCTTGCATAGCTTCAATCCATTCAGGTTCCATGAAGGCTTCTTCAACTTTCTTGGGTTCTGTTATTGAGACGAATGCGAAGTGCCCACAGAAATTTGCTAGTTGTGTTGCCCTTGAACGAGTGAGCGGACCAGGTGCATTTATGCTATCAATTATTCTCTCAATCTGCACTTCAATGGCAACACGAGGATGTATAGGGCGAAGATTTTGCTCTTGCTGATCATTGTCATTGTTAGAGGGATTGTCTTCAGGCTGAGCATTGTCTTCAGATTGATCAGGTGCGGAGAAGATAAGTTCCTCTTCAGGTTGAGCTTCAGAGGGTATGATTTCTCCAGTTCCCATAAGTTTGATTGATTCACTGGATGGAACTTCATCTAGCACATTTGGCAGATACTCTCTTTGTGAACCGTTAGTCTCATCGAACCGCACATCCACTGTTTCAACCACTTTATAATGAAAGAGATTGAAGACTCTGTAGGAGTGCAAATCCTTTCCATATCCAAGCATAAAACCCTCATGTGCTTTTGGTGCAAATTTTGAAGTGTGATGTGGATCCTTGATCCAGCACCTGGCGCCAAATACTCTGAAGTAACTGACATTTGGCTTCTTGCCAGTAAGGAGCTCATAAGATGTCTTGTTCAGAAGCTTGTGAAGATAAACACGATTGATTGTATGGCATGCAGTATCAATGGCTTCAGGCCAGAATTTTCTTGGAGTCTTGTATTCATCAAGCATCGTTCGGGCCATCTCAATGAGTGTTCTGTTCTTGCGTTCGACAACGCCATTCTGCTATGGCGTGTACGGAGCTGAGAATTCATGTGTGATGCCCAAAGTATCAAGATATGTATCAAGGCCAGTGTTCTTCAATTCAGTGCCATTGTCACTTCTGATGTGCTTTATCTTGGCGCCATAGTTGTTCATTGCTCGATTGGCGAAGCGTCTGAAGACATCCTGCACTTCAGTCTTGTAGAGGATTATGTGCACCCAAGTATATCTAGAATAATCATCAACTATGACAAAGCCATAGAGACATGCAGTAGTAGTAAGAGTTGAGTAACGAGTGGGACCGAAAAGATCCATGTGGAGCAGTTCGAAGGGTCGAGTTGTTGTCATGATTGTCTTTGAGGGATGTTTGGCCCTCGTCATTTTTCCTGCTTCACAGGCACCGCATAAGTGATCTTTCTTGAACTTGACGCCCTCGATGCCTATGACATGCTTCTTCTTTGCAAGGGTGTGGAGGTTCCTCATGCCAGCATGCCTTAGCCTCCGATGCCAGAGCCAGCATTCTGAAACTTTTGCCAGAAGACATACGGCAAGTTGTGGTCCTGCTGAGAAATCTACCACGTACAAATCATCCTTCCTATACCCTTCAAACACTAGAGACTTGTCAGATTCCATTAGAACAAGACAATGATATTTTCCAAACATCACAATCATGTTTAAATCGCAAAGCATTGAGACAGACATTAAGTTGAAGCCAAGGGATTCAACAAGCATGACTTTATCCATTGTTGATCCTTTGAGATTGCAACTCTACCTAGACCCAATACCTTACTTTTACCAGTGTCAACAAATGTGATGTGACTCTTGTCGGATGGACGTAAGGTTGAGTCCATGAGAAGGCTTCTCTTGCCAGTCATGTGATTGGTACACCCACTATCAATAATCCATTCTGAAGCTACTGGTGTCATACCCTACAGTGCAGTTAGGGGGATAGGCTTCACGAAGAGAATTGTGAAGCAAAAACATTTGACGAACTAGTGGGTTATGAAAGCTTAGATCGAGATTTGGACTGATAGGGAGAGTAGCAAGCGATTCAGGAACGAAGTACATAATAAGACCATTCGGGCATTTGATCTTGCTCCCTACAAGATGTTTAAGGTCCCCAGCAATAGCGTCAGACGATTTTGTTTTTCTGCTTGAGACCCTTCCCTGCAAAAGAGAGTTAAGCTTTCTTAACCACCCACATCTTCAAGGGTGGCTTAGAAGCAATAAGTCTAAGTGCAGCATCTGAGAACTTTGGCTTTGGAGCCCTAGCAAAAAGTCTTGCAGGAGGACAATAGTACTCATAAGAATAAGCAGAATAGTTCTTGGTCTTATGAACATGGTGTTTTGATGAACCATGCTCATATTCATAGGACTGAGTATGGCTTCCCTGCAAAACATTTGCGTTAGTGCGACTCAGGTGAGCCCTCTGTCTGTATGAAGCCTTTGGACCGTATGAAGCCTTTGGTCTGGGGTTTGTCTTCTTCAGCTGTGGTGTCATGATGACATTCACAGGAAGATTCTCCAAACACTTTTTTGGCACCCAGATCTTCTTCATAGGCGGTCCATTCCTGCAGTTAGTACCAATATACCTGGCAAACACTTCACCATTCTGATTCTTAAACAGTTTATAGTTTGCATCAAAGGACTCATTAATAATGATGGGATTAGCACAAGTGAAGCCAGATAGGGTGGATGGATCCGCTGAAGGTTCCTTTGCAGCAACCCATGTGGTTTTGGGCTACTGCTCAGGTTTCCAGTAAGAGCTATCAGCATTCATTTTCCTTTCGAACCCAACACCCTCTTTCCTAGGGTTTCGGTTCAGGATCTGCCTTTTGAGGACATCACATAGTGTCTGATGCCCTTTGAGACTTTTATACATCCCTGTTTCAAGCAGTGTCTTCAACCTAGCATTCTCATTAGCAATAACTGACGTGGTATCGTCAGCAGAGGGGTTAGTTCCCACATCAACAGTTGAAGATATTGCAACAGTAGCAGCAGTAGAACATTCAGCAACAGAGGTAGCATTATCACGCTCAATGCATTTAAGACATGGTGGTTCAAATCCTTCCTGAGCGGAACTGATCTGTTTGGCGCAAAGTGACTCGTTTTCCTTTTGAAGATCTTCATGAGCCGCTCTCAATTTCTCAAGATCTTGCTTCCTTTGAAGATAATCATAAGAACGCCTTTCATGAGTTGTTGAGAGCGTTTCATGATGACTTTCAAGTTCCTCATACTTAACATGAAGATTTTTTATGTCTTCAATTAAGGACTGAGATCGAGTCATTTCAGCGTCTAGTAGATCATCGCTTTTGTCTAACAGTTTTTGAATATGTTCCATAGCTTTCTGTTGTTCAGTTGCAATTTTAGCAAGTGTTTTGTAGCTGGGTTTGGAATCACAATCAGAGTCATCTTCACTAGATGTTTGATAGTGAGTAGTGTGAGTGTTTACCTTGGCACCACGTGCCATGAAGCAGTAGGTAGGAGCGGAGTAGTCCTTGTCATTTGCATCGGTGCCAGTGATGAAGTCGTTGTCTTCAGTGTTGAAGATGGACTTGGCAACGTATGCTGTAGCCAGACTCGCAACGCCAGAATCGGACTCCTCCTCAGACTCCACCTCCACCTCCTCAGAAGCAGACTCCTCCTCTGAATCCATTTCCTTGCCAACAAATGCACGGGCCTTGCCAGATAAGCTTTTCTTGTGTGATGAAGACTTGGAGGAAGACTTGGAAGAAGACTTTGAGTATTTCTTCTTCTTCTTGTCGTCAGAGTCATACTCCTTGATCTTCTTCTTCTTGTTGTTCTCATTGTCCCACTGCGGACACTCATAGATGTAGTGGCCAGGTTTCTTGCACTTGTGGCATGATCTTTTCTTGTAGTCATAAGAAGAAGCTTCATCATTACTTAAGCTTGATCGTGAAGACTTTCTGAAGCCTTTATTCTTGGTGAATTTTTGGAACTTCTTCACAAGCATAGCAAGCTGCTTTCCAATGTCTTCAGGATCATCAGTACTGTTGTCGGATTCTTCTTCAGATGTGGAGACAGCTTTTGCCTTCAAGGCACGAGTTCGCCCATAGTTGGGACCGTAGATATCTCTTTTCTCAGAAAGCTGAAACTCATGTGTGTTGAGCTTCTCAAGTATGTCAGACGGATCGACTGTCTTGAAATCAGGATGTTCTTGAATCATCAGGGCTAGGGTGTCAAACGAACTGTCAAGTGATCTCAGGAGTGTCTTGACGACTTCATGCTTGGTGATCTCAGTAGCGCCGAGGGCTTGAAGCTCATTTGTGATGTCAGTGAGTCGATCAAATGTGAGCTGGACATTCTCATTGTCATTTCTCTTGAAGCGGTTGAAGACGTTGTGAAGGACACTGATTCTCTGATCTCTCTGGGTTGAGACGCCTTCGTTGACCTTGGAGAGCCAGTCCCAGACTAGCTTAGATGTTTCCAAAGCACTCACGTGGCCATACTGTCCTTTGGTCAGATGACCACAGATGATATTCTTGGTAGTAAAGTCCAGTTGAACGAACTTCTTGACGTCAACAGCAGTGACACCTTCTCCAGCCTTGGGAATGCCGTTCTTGACGACATACCATAGGTCGACGTCAACGGCTTCAAGATGCATGCACATCTTATTCTTCCAGTAGGGATATTCAGTTCCATCGAAGACGGGGCACGCAACGGAGACTTTAATTATCCCTGCAGTCGACATAACTAAAACTCCAGGTGGTTAAACCGAATCACACAGAACAAGGGAGTACCTTGCTCTCATACCAATTGAAAGTGCGTTATATCGACTAGAGGGGGGTGAATAGGCGATTTTTATGAAAGTCTTCAAAACATGGAAGTTTCGAAGACAAACGATAGAAATAAACCTATTATCATGTAGCGGAAGGTAGACTACACTAGGCAAGCCATAGTCAAGTATTCAATGAAGTGAAAGCACAATGACTAATAGCAGCTAGGTAGTAAGGTTCAGATAGGAAGATATTATGAAGCCAATCAGATGAAGCAGTCACTCAGTGAAGACAAAAGATAATGCAATCATACAACGACTTCACAAGGACCAACAGTAAGTAAAGGGAAGGGAAGGATGAAACCAGTGACTTGTTGAAGACAATGATTTGTTGGACCAGTTCCAGTTGCTGTGACAATTGTACGTCTGGTTAGGGCGGCTAGGTATTTAAACCTGAGGACACACAGTCCCGGACACCCAGTCCTGAACACGCAGCTTAGGACACCCAGTCCTCAACGTATTCCCCTTGAGCTAAGGTCACATAGACCTCGCCCAATCACTCTGGTAAGTCTTCAAGGTAGACTCCCAAACCTTCACAGACTTTGTTCACCGGCGATCCACAATGGCTCTTGGATGCTCAGAACGCGACGCCTAACCGGCTGGAGGATTCACAGTCCTCAAGTGTAATAAGTCTTCAGATCACACAGACAGGAAGACTTAAGTGATGCCTAACACTCTTTGGCTTTGGGTGGTTAGGGCTTTATCCTCGCAAGGAATTCTCTCTCAAAGGCTTCGAGGTGGGTTGCTCTCAAACGACAAAAGCCGTACTCTAACTCTGAGCAGCCAACCGTTTATGGTTGTAGGGGGTGGACTATTTATAGCCACTAGGCAACCCAACCTGATGTGTTCGAAATGACCCTGGGTCACTAAGGAACTGACACGTGTTCCAACAGTCAGATTTCAAACACACACGGCAACTTTACTTGGGCTACAAGCAAAGCTGACTTGTCCGACTCTGGACAAGATTTGCTTTCATAGTCTTCACTCGAAGACATAGGTTTTGGTTAAGCATCACTTCAGTCATTCTGACTGGTTCTCTTGGACCCCACTTAACAGTATGGTGGTTCCTATGACTCAACAAAGAAGAAAAGGAACTACGAAAGATCTAAGTCTTCGAGCTCCATATGCTTCATGCGACGTCTTCTCGTGTCATAGTCTTCAATGTGAATATATTCACATACCACCTTTGACATCAATGTCTTCATACATTTTTAGGGGTCATCTCTGGTAGGAAAACCGAATCAATGAGGGACTTCTACTTGTGTTATCCTGCAATTCTCACAAACACATTAGTCCCTCAACTAGGTTTGTCGTCAATACTCCAAAACCAACTAGGGGTGGCACTAGATGCACTTACAGGCCTAACCCAAGGGAAAAAAAGGCTAGGTGGCGAATGATAAAACCAAGGTTGGGCCTTGCTGGAGGAGTTTTATTCAAAGCGAACTGTCAAGGGGTTCCCATTATAACCCAACTGCATAAGGAACGCAAAATCCGGGAACATAACACCGATATGACGGAAACTAGGGCGGCAAGACTGGAATAAAACACTAGGCATAAGGCCGAGCCTTCCACCCTTTACCAAGTATATAGATGCATTAATTAAATATGAGATATTGTGATATCCCAACAAATATCCATGCTCCAACATGGAACAAGCTCCAATCTTCACCTGCAACTAACAACACTATAAGAGGGGCTGAGCAAAGCGGTAACATAGCCAAACAACGGTTTGCTAGGACAAGGTGGGTTAGGGGCTTGGCTCAACAACATGGGAGGCATGATAAGCAAGTGATAGGTATCGCAACATGGGCATAGCAAAACAGCGAGCATCTAGCAAGCAAAGATAGAAGTGATTTCGAGGGTATGGTCATCTTGCCTGAAATCCTGCAAGGAAGAAGAACGAGTCCATGAAGAAGACAAACGGACGTAGTCGAACGGGTCCACACAATCACGACGTTACCGGAACCAACCCGAAGAAGCAACACCGGAAACAAGCCCACAACATAGTAAACAGCCAACACATGAACATGGTATGATATGCGGGATGCGGTATGCGATGCATATGCATGATTTGCAAAGTAATGCTTGAACTTGGCCTCAATTAGGAAATCCAAGAGTGCCACTGGAAAGGTGATATGATTTCGGTTGAAATCGATATAAAGTTCATCGGAATCGGATGCACGGTTTGGAAATGGCAAGCAAAACAAATATGGCACCGGTCTGCGATAAATAGCAAGTAGCCATCTAAATGCAACAAGTTAAATACGCTACAGCACTGAAACATGACAACAAAATACATGTCAAGGATCCACTCAAGATTCTTAACAAAAGATGAACACTGAGCTACGGCTAATTCGCTCATTAACAGGTTCAAACAAGCATGGCAAAAGTGCAAATGATAACAGGTTTCAGACTTGGTGAAATTAACACAATTCTGGAATTTATCATCAGGAAGCACACTTTAGAGCATGAAAACTACATGCTACAGGAAATTAACATGTCAAAGCAAGGCATGGCATGAAGCTACTCAAAGCACTTAACAAAAGTCCCTTAGTGACCTTGAGCCAAAAGGGATCATAAAATACAATGGCAAGCATGTGAACATGGCAAAAACATAAACAGATTCAGACTTAGTGAAAAACTGGAGCATGCAAATCAGTTAACGAGTAGGCATGTTTACGAGCTCGATGCACTCACTACATAGCATGGCATGACAAACTAAGCATACACCCATCAAGAAGACATGGCATAGAAGCTAGACATGACAAGAACAACAACATAGCATGCACGGATCAATAGCAACATCCTCGGCAAAATCGCTAATCATGTCAACGATCTGCCAGGAACATTAAATAGCAAAAGTAGAGCTTGATTGACTCAAGCTAGGGTGCTCCATAATTGCAAACAAAGACATGGATGGATAGAGCACCACAATGTTAACAAAACATCCTTACTGATCATCCTCAAAAGAGGCACGGATCACTAGGAAACAACATCAACATATGGCATAACGACAAAATCAGGACAAGGACTTAGTGAAATTCCAAGTCCCTGAAATCAGCATTACTGATTACGATACTTTGCAAGCTTGTGCTAGTCACCACAAATATCACAAAATACATGGCAAGCACCACTTTAAAGATGGCATGGCATATAACAAAACACATGTAGAGCTTAGGATCATATCATGCACACATTAATCATGGCAAAAATGACAAAATGCCATTTGCTGAAACAGATTTGACAAATACATCACATAGCTCTCTTCCAACAGCATTTCAGGCATCAAGATGAGCTCAAATGAAAATGATGCAATGATATGAAATGATGTACTCGTCAAGGCGAACATTTTGATATGCTACATGCATGAATCAGAGCTACGGATGCAGAGTTACAATGCGTTGAATATGGGCATATGAATCTGGAAACTTCGGGGACTTGGTTGAATTTTACCTCCACGAAAAGTCAACGCAGGATGAGGATATCCGGGACGTGGGGAAGGAGCCGTTTGGTTGGAGGGATGGGTGGATCTGATCCATCCGCACCAGATCTGGCCGGCGTTGACTCTGGTGAGGGCGAGGGTGAACTCCGGCGAGGAACGCGGAAGCCGAGGCGGCGACGCACGGCACCCGAGGCAGTGGCGCGCGACGAGCGAGGCGGCGGGGCACGACGAGCGGCGGCGCAGCTGCCAGGCGGCGGCGCGGGAGACAGGGCGGCGGCCGGCGGCGGCGATGCGCGGGCGACGCTGCGAGCGTGAAGGGCGGCGATGGTCGCGGGCGCACGGGAGGCGAGGAGCGGAGGCGCGGCTTGGGCCTGGAGGGCCGGATCCGGGTCCGCGGGCCTGGCGCGGTGGGAGGGGAGCCGGCGGGCTAGGTGGCGCGCC